>NW_012130133.1:357053-365877 GCF_000143395.1 Atta cephalotes
TTATATTTAAAATTTAAAAATTAAAAATTAATACTTACTACTACTAATTAACTTTACTTACTTCTAGTACGACGAATAATAATTAGTAATAACAACACACACACACACACACACACACACACACACACACACACACACACACACACACACACACACACACACATACACATACATTTGTAAAATTGCTCTAGTAACATTTTGTTCCATTTTAAAAGATTTTTTAAAAAGAAGAAAGGTAAATATTGTTATTTTCCAATCTCTCTTATTTTTTTATAGTGTTCCTTTATATTTTGTAAAAGTTGAACTTTAATCGTACACATTTGCTCGCGTATTAGGATTATGTATAGTACAACAGCAATGTAATAAGTTAGAAAGGAAAGGAAACGTGTGAAAGAAAAAGAATTCTACGAACACAGTATCTCCTTTGTCCTGTGATTTCCACATTTTGACTCCTTATCCTCTTACCACCTTTCATGATACTTTAATCCACCACTTGAATGTGGATTGTAGCAATGAGCTATCGTATGGTCTTTTGAAATCGTTCGGGTAAATCCTGTTTAACAGAAAAATAAGATTTTATTTATAATCAAATCATACTATATATAAAAAATTCTATAATTTATAAATGTAAAATTATTAATTTAAAAGATGGTAAGGACATAGTTATTAAAAACGAGATCTTCATTTTGCAACAAAAAAATAAACGTACTTCAAATTATCAATAATTTATAATAATTTAATTAACTCGAGTTAATTAGATTTTCAATAATTACATTATTTAATTTATATTCTAAAGTACTCTCTTTTATCACAAGTATTTCCGCCGCAATGTAATTCACATTGATTTGATACGTTTAATTTAACTGAGAAGTTTCGTATCTTCACTGTGAAGATACACAAGTATCTCAAGGAAGCGCGACCATATGCTCTACTTGGAGAATTATTTTGTCAGAGGCAGAAACTTCTAGCGAAGAGAGATTCGTAGCGATATTGACGTTTCACTTCTCCAAACTGCAAAGATATAACGAAGCTTTTAGATTTCCGTACAAATTCGCAAACTCTTACCTAATGTTGCGTACTTAATTAGGACTTTTGAATCACGATACATTGCGTGTAGAGATAGGTACTTTGGAAGGACCCTTGCAGAAAGATCGGGCGTTTACGTAACTTGATCTCGCAAAAGGTATACCTGCTGGAGCAATAGTTTATAATAACGTTCGTAATCTATACTAGAATTTAATTTACCTAACAGCAATTCATCTATTAATTGAGGACTTATGAGGAAGATATTTAAGGAAAGAGTGTTTGCTGATTTGCACGAGATGAGAATATTTTTATTTATCATCAGAAAAATAATAAAGCATTTAAAATGCGTAAAATATATCAAGATAATAAATGTTTAAAGAAGACTTCTCTTTTCAGAATTATTACAATATTTACTGAGTCTTTCATTTTTAGACCATCAAATATGCATACCTTATATAGATATGTACCTACATTTTATAGTATAATTAATTCAGAACTTCTTGTGTAGATCGCAACCCACTTTTTAAAATGACAAACATTCATGACCCATCTAATTTTAAATATGAAAAAATGGATAGATAAATAAGTTATTTATTTATTACTATTATACTATTTCTATTTTTCAATATTTGGAGTCACAATTCGTATTTTAGGATTCTCAAAATTAATTAATTAACTGAATCAAAAAATCAATATTAACACCCACAGAATAGTAACAATAATTATTACATTAATATTATAATTTTCCATTCAGCAATATAAATGAAATATAGTTGAAACATGTTGTATGTAATAATTATATTGTTGAGTAAAAAATGATAATTGATGTACTATTTGTTGTGTTCTGTGAATAGTATCATCTAATGGGACAACATAAAAAGTAATCGAAAAATATTATATGTTTGCAAACTACTAATTATATCTTTTCTCTTTCATGTGATAACAGGATATGTCAACATGTAAATGAATGTTCTAAACAGAGCACGATTATATCGAAATATCTTGTGTGATATACACATAAATTACAAATTAGTTCGCTCTTGTCGCACACAAACTTCTCTGGTCAGTTTATTCGACGTTTATATCGTCATCTCCATAGCAGCAATTTCTCGCACGTGCAACTCACCTCTCTCCAGAAACGAAAATTATTCGTGCTTGTGACTAGATCGTCAACCATTTCATTATCGGTTTTCTAGAAATTCTGCAGATATTTAAATTAGTCGGGAAATCTCGAGTGAGAATGTCAGATAACAATAGTACTGTTTAAATTTTTTAAGAAGAATTCCCATTTGATTATTCATGCCAAGTTATATTAATTTTGCGTCGAGATAAATCACACAATTAAATAATAACAAAATAACTATATATATATATATATATATAATAGTCATAATTAAATTCTCATGCGTGCAACAAAGCAGATAATCATAGGCAGATACAACAACATAAACCCTGCTTTATCATTTATGATAGCATGATATACATGCATCTTAAAATGAGAAATAACACGCGCTATTGTATAATAATTAATAAACCTTCATTATACTAATCGCATATCCATTAGTGATAATATGTAGAAAATCATGCGATCGAAATTGTTGTCACGTATATATATATATTTCTATTGTGTAGACGCGCATAAGTTATCGAGAGATTGACTGCCTCATTTTAATTAATATTCTCAACATGTTTATTTAATATGACAAAGCTTTGAAGCAGTATACCGCTAATTTGCCATTAGTTAAATTATTGGACATTCTGCATGTTTGAACGAGGAATTTGGGACTATATATACGTAATCAAAAAGAGCGTCAAATACTATTGTTTTCTGATAAAGGAATTTTTTTATTTCTCTGTTTTCTCTCTCTCCTTTTCTAAACCATATTATATTAAATTCTGATAGTTTGTGTATAAATAAATGCGAGAAGTATTTCCGCACCTACTTGATAGCGCGCAGTTAAAATTTATGATTGGTATATCCTTCCCAAACGAAGATTCATCGCTACACGTTGGTTTCAACATTACACGCACTCCTTCCTCTGTATAATTTCACCACAGAGAATTTCCTATTACAAGTTCCACAGACCTCCATTCTCGCGCTGTCTAATCGTTGAATTTCGCCTCGATTGCCCCGCGAATCTCATTCATCATTGTGACATTTTCCTCGATCTTACTAGCCCGTGTAACTTGATTCTACGTTTATCAAATTGCAAATTAATTTCAAATTTTGCTGCGTACGAACGCAACTACTAACATATATACTTCTTTGTAATCTTTTTAAATTAAAAGATATATTTATGTATACAGCGCCCATATAACGTTAAGTTATTTTATGCAAAAAAACGCAATACTATTTTAAATTATAATAAACAAATTTATTAAATAAATGAAATTTAAATACTGGAGATATGTTTAACTGAAATAAAAATCGCATGTTACCTGATATTATTACAAGTATATTTGATAATGAATAAAAAATAGGACAAGATGAGGATAATATTTAAATCATTAATTTTTCAAGACTTCTCTGAATAAGAAATTTGCTTGTGGACCAATTTTAAAATACGTCGGAAGAAAGAATTTACTTCTATATTGGCAATAGCAAAAAATGTATAAAATTGAATATAAAATAAAAGACAGATAAATGCAATAAAAAACGATAAATGATGGTTCGCAAAAAATACAGACAACATTTGTAGAAGAAAAACATTGAAATCGACAAGCGCGCAAAGAATTGGAGGAATATAAGCACATAGGCAATGAAAGAAGGAAGGAAGACGAAAGCTGAACGAAGAGAAACGGAGGAAGATGTGCGAGAGCAGAGCAGAAGAGAGTAAGGGAGTGGAAGAGCAAAGAATTCCCGCAGGACACGACCCAGCAAATGAGCCGGAGAATGCAAATCAATCCCACGACGCGGCGCTCGAAATTGTGCACCTACGCTCGAATGCGGCAATCCCTTTTCCAGGGCTTTGCTGCACGTGCTGGTGGTATGGCGTTACCGCCACCAACACACAGCCCACGAATGCCCCCCTAGGGTACGTCACTGCAACGGTGCAACGGTGCAATGGCGCAATGAGACCGACATTGCAGCGAAGCGAGCATTATCGCGTCCGACGTGTCCGACGCGACCTGGAGAACCGCCTTCTCCTGCGCGATCCTCTTCGGGGAATAACATTTCCCCGACGCTACCTGTAGTAACACGACTTCGCTTGCTCGCGGATCCTCTCAGTGCGAACCACAGCTCTTCGTTGGCGTACTCTACCACATTTCTGAAACGACGCAATACATGCCAGACGGCCGGTGGCAATCACCAGATAGCCTTTTACATGGCACCTTAATATACATCGTATCTTCTTGCACTAGTTTCTGTCGCTTTTTTGCAATGATTCACTGCGCGCTGGGAAGACGCAAAAATGGAACAAGTTTATTCCGAATGACAGAACAGATATTTTTAACCAGGATTTAAGAGCTTAAAAACGAAATTCGCGAAAATCATTTCATTTCTAAATTCTGTCTTTTAAATCTCATAGCTGAACAAGACTTTGATGTTTAAAGTTAGTTCTTCCTGTTTTATCCATTCTTACATCTTCATCAAATTTCGCGAAATTTGGCTTTATGATTGTCATAGCAAATAAAGCTGTATTATTTCAAGAATAGCTTGAGGAAAACTGTTTTAAAATTTAAAATAACAAAATACGAATTGATCCAAAAGAATATCTAGAAAAAAAGAGATATATATATACTTTTTTGCATTTTACCGTTACACTTTTGGTTTTATTCTTAAATATTATTATTTTAATTATATGTATGTTAATGTATGTTATATTTTTATTTTATCAAATTCTTAATTGGTTCATTGTTTTTTTTTTTTTTTTTTTAAGAGATAGCAGCTTTTCTGAGATTGATCTTATAGTGCAGCTATTATTTCGCATTTTTCTCTTTAGCAAGATAAAATCTTTAATTACAAGCCGCTTTTAAACTTTTCTGACATGCTCACTTTTAATCGTGATTTCAACTAATTGTACTAAGAAAAATTCAATAAATGTTCCGATATTCACTTCAGAGATGCTTAATTCTCTCATTAAAATCATTTGACAGATAAGATCATATTAATAGAATATCTCGTAAACTTTCTAATGACGTCCGTTTGATGAATATAGATGGATCGGATGCGAGTCTGGAGAGAGAGCACATGCGGTTACTTTTGTAAACGCGTCACTCGTAAGAACATGGCGATGACGGGGTCGAAGAAGCGATTCCCTTTGTCCTAACCGGCGAACTAACCGCTCAAAAGGTTTATCGGAGCATGACCGAGAAACTCCATTGAAATGCAATTTAACGAGATGGAACGGTGGGGAAGGCTATCTAGAAGGGCGATTATAGCGAAAACGACAAATGCGCGGTCGTCGAATAAGGTACCTCTTCCGACCGGATCAATCGTTTCGAACATAATATCAAAGATGGAATTTAATTGCGAATGAACATAGATATAAAGATGAATTTGTTGTACTCAGATACGCGACTAATTTGTTATTCGAGCAAAAGGAATGGGTAGCTTCTTACTCTTCGTAGTTAATTATAGGTATCGATAACGAATTTCGTCTCTTATAACTTTTAATAATTTTCTGAGTGTAATGTATCTAAAGATCAGCGTACATGTACATATACTCTCTTGTGAAGGATTATTGATTACTACGAACATGCAAACACAGCGTATAACGATTACACAGGCATACAAAAAATTTTTTGTTTCACAGATCAGACCACGATATTCTTGTATTTTGACGCTTTGAAACCAACATTCAAAATTACTCCATTATATTATAATTTTTTAAAATTATAAATAGCGTGATTTTCTAATACTTTTAATCCAACTTGCATATTAATTTTAAGCTTGCATATTATTGTTGAAAACTTTTTTTCTTTTTTTTACCTCAGCTTGGATAAAACCAGGCTATAAAAAATACTGAAAAATTGAATTATTCTCAATAAATAAAAAATTGTGATGTGAAGCAATTTAGTTTCGCATTTGATTTCGGAGCATTAAAATATATAAGAATACTATGGTCTAAGCTGCGATTCAAACATTAAAAATTCTGTTTTGTTATTATTAAATAAACGTTACACAATAAGAGAGAATTATCCGTTATATGCCATATACATTGACAAAAATTATGATACAGACAACTGATGTTTTCGATTTGTTCCGAATACATCAAGGCTAATCTGCGATTAGTAAAATGACGGACTACCACGACTATGTGCTCTGATCACGGATATCGATCAATTATTGCACTAGTACTCGCCCTACATTCGAGTCTTGTCACGCGAATAGTCTCTTCGATCCTTCCTGCCGAACGTAATCACGTTAAAATAACATACGAGCGCTACGTTTCGCGAGTTCGGAAAAATCGCATTTATGGCCGATGCCTTTAGGACTCGTCTGTTTCAGACGATCGTAAAAAGCTTCTGATGCAAGCGATTTTTCAAACGACTCTCTCTCTCTCTCTCTCTCTCTCTCTCTCTCTCACTCTGTCTGTCTCTCTCAATATATTTTATGACAGTTGTGATCCATCGTTACAATCACCTACCGAAAAACTATATTTGTATTCTCTCGGAAGTTTAGTGGATGTATGCACTCTAAAAAATATCGATGTGGATTTAACACCATGCTGTGTTAGTGTTCATATCAACATGATGTGGATTTAACACCATGGATTTTAAATTCACATCGATATTTTTTAGAATGTAGAAGCACTGCGATGTCACTAAAATTGTACGATTGAGCAATATACGCTCTCCCATGTGTCAGTTTAAGTTACTAACATCATGCGGTATAAGGCGCAATCATACGATTAATATTTTATCACAAGGAATTAGTGAATTTCAAAATGTTAATGCATTGCTTACCGCAAATGTGAATATGTAACATCTATGCAAATTGCTTCCGCAAAGCTATTAAAATTTAATAAAGAAATATCGAACGGGCCACAGATGTCCCAAGCTCTAAACGCTCAATGGGGATCCGTTAATCGTATGGCAATAAGCAGCATGTTAAAGACTCGAGGTTCAGGAATAGTATTTCGTTCGTGCTATTCCCAAAAGCGAGAAAGGACTGTTCCAATTAATAGCGCGATTCGACGATAGAAATAATCAAACGAGGACCAATTAAGGATACGATCTGAAGCCAGCGTACGAATGGGGCGCGCGTTCATTTCACTTTTATTCCCAGCTCGTCAGTATTCGCTCGTTTCCACGACTCGTCTCTATTGTACCGAATGAACCGCAGAACCGATTAGCTCGTGGATACGTAAATTGCGTCCACGATAAAAGCGGCCTGTGAATAGGATGGGGCGCCTTTCAGTAGCCGAGTAGGCGCATTGGTTGGTCCGTGCAGGTATCCATACTATTAGTCTCAGTACCTCACCGCCAATCTACGATGAAAGTTTTGGATAACGGATATGTCGGCGCGTGTTAATAAAACTGAATTATTAAAAAAAATTAAATTTTATTTGACAGTACAATAAACTTTTCGTAACTGTTTGCCAAATCGTTCGATTGACAGTTCTTCGATTTGATTAAAAACTTAATTGTTACGTTTCTCACGTATACTCGATGTTTTAATTTTCAAAAGCAAAAAATATTGACTGCATAAAAACTTAAAACAATTTTTTTTATTTTTATATTTTTAAATCTTGTGAACAATTTATCGTATGAAAAATTATTTTATATCTATACAATAAAACGTATTTTTCACGGAAAAATTTGAGGCGAGCAAAATAACAAAAATAAGTTAATTTAAATTCTAAAAAAAAGTTATACCGATATATCATCTGATTAGATATTGATTTATAATTATTTACATAAATGTTCGAAAGATCACGGCAGGTCTTCTAACCAATAATTTATTACACAAGCTGTTTTAATATATTTATATATGAATGCTCAATTTTAGTAGAAGTACTTATTTGACATACGAATAAAATAGATTTTCTAAATTAGATTTGTCAAACACATTTCTGTTGAGAATTAATGAACTAATAACTAGAGAGTGTGTTATATAGGAACTTTAATATTTATGTTTGATTAATTTACGTTATGAGTATATTATAAATTAATATTTGTCATGTATTCAAAAATACATAGAAATCATTTTATATTCGTGTTAAAATCAATTCACTTAAATGTTGTTAAAATTTTATGTTGATTTATTAACATATAGCGTTAATATAGCATTAATATATACATATAGCATTAATTTGACATAATTTGATTTTGTTACTTGAACATTTTGTATTTAATTGAGATATTCAACATTTCCTAATATTAGAATGGATCAGTTTTAATACAAATATAAAATGATTTTTACTGTGTATTGCTTTTGAATACACAATTTACGAGTAAGTAAATACTAATATTAAAATAATGTATTTTAAAACGTAAATAAATTCTAAAGTAAATGAATAAAATATGTATTAATTTAACATATCGTAAATGTTAACTTTACTGAAAAAATATGCTTCCATAATTTGCTTAGAAATTGTATCACATTTCAATGTTACATTTCTCGTGTTAATTTTTTTTTACATAATATCTGTGTTACTTTCTAACATATTTCTCTTATGTTAAATTAATAAAATAAACAAAAATGTGACTGTTTAGAACATGTGAAATGTATGAAATGTGTGAAATTTAACACAAATTTCCCAACTGTATAGTATATATATTATATCTATACACATGGCGCGCAGTATATATATATATATATATATATATATATATATATATATATATATAT
>NW_012130133.1:368647-374210 GCF_000143395.1 Atta cephalotes
CTCTCTCTCTCTCTCTCTCTCTCTCTCTCTCTCTCTCTCTCTCTCTCTCTCTCTCTCTCTCTCCGTTTTCTTGTCTTACATTTTAATATCTATAGTCGAGATCCTTTTGTGTTGCGCGCAACAGGACAAGCTGTAAAACGCAATTACCTTTACGACTACATACTCGCTTTGACATAGTACGCTTTGTGGTTGAGTACGTCGAGTGTACCCTTTTTAATATTTTTAAGTATTACAAAATTTTCCAAATTATGAAAACTAGAATTTTCTTCCCTTTGATTCGAATGACGCGAGAAGTATTGTTGAATGAAGTCTGAATCATCTTTTATGTTAAAAAAATTTGTTATTAATTTTTAAATAAACTGCAAAAAGAGAGATTTTATCATTAATACTTTTCACATATCTATGGTTTCAACAACAATAAATATTATAAATAATATTTCAATATTAATAGTATTCCAAATTTTTAAAGCTATTTTTTGGTTTATATTTTTATATATTTTTAATCTATAATCATGAACGTACATTGTTCTCATTTGACTAGTATTAAATCTCTCTCTGACTGAAAAGTCAGAAAGACTTTTCAATGAGCATCGTACGATTATCAGACGGTATCTGGTAATTGAAAAATCGTTTGACGACATTTACACCGATAGGAGAAGCTCAACCGTAATACGCCATACGTACGTTAACGTAGCGTATTGAATTGTCGGAGGTAACTGAGTTTACAGGGAATTGCTCGTTCGACCATGAAGGAATCGTATCGTCGCTCCCCGAGAAAGGACTAAAGTGAAACCGCTTACGATACGGGGTGAGAAAACGTGGACATCGCGAAAGGAGAAGCGTCAGATCGGACTAGAACCACATGTAACCACATATATGTGAGAGATTTGTGTAAAATATTTCAATTTATTCTGGGTCGCGAAAGGTTGCGCTCGCAACGCGTGCTCAGCGATACCGCATGTATATGTATGAACAAAGTCGCGCAATAATAAAACGTCACACTCAAAGCTATAATAAAAATAAAGCTCGACTACCCATCGTGTTGTAGATGGGCTTAGTTATGAAGAGTGGTGTTATACGCGATCGTGGTATTATGCGCCATGATAAAAAGGACCATCGTAATGGGAATGCGGAAATGCGCAAGGCAAAGAAAAACGAGAACCGACGAGAACTGTTCTGGAAATACGCGTGTACTTTTCTTTTAAATTCCACAGCAGCAGGGAAACTACTAATGACAAAAAAAAATATAACGAAGAATTACGAAATGTAACAAGATATAACAGAAGTCCGTTGACTATTATAAACGTGCTGTATCTCACAGCATGGAAATATAATTTAAGATTTAATTGTCAATACGTAAAATTAAAACGGTTGATCTAGCAAGCTAGTTTTCATCTAAGAATTCTTTAAATCTCTACGGATAAGTATTGAATATTTGCAACGTTTTTTTTTAAAATTAATCAAGATAAATTTAAAATATATTCAGGATCAATACAGATTAATTAAGAGTTTAAAAATACCGACGATGGAAATGTAACATTGAACATTGAAATATACTTCTATCTGTTAAGAAAGATTATATATGGATAGATTTTTCAAAATATATTTTTTAGCAAAATTAATAAAAAAAATTATTTTTTAATTTACACGACCATGCCGTTCCTAAAAGATGCAAAAACAATTCTCTATTCATAATAAGAACAGTATAAATCGAAGAACAGTATAAACAAATAAAGACATTATTTCACGATCAATTTCAACTTTGGTAAAGTTTTAATTTGAAGATTAATTAAAGATAATATTAAAAACAAAAAAAATACGCAGGAACGAAAAGATACGCGCAGTTCCAATATATTTCGTATAGTGCCAAGATGTGAATTTTCTGCGGCGTATAGCGCAGATTTTCATCGAAAAATCAGCCGATAAGATCGTAAAGCATCACATCGTATTTGTAAATTATGTAAGGTCTAACGTCCCCGCGACGTTGCGAAGGATCGTCTTGATTCTCGAGATGGTGCGTCCGCTTCCGATTCACGTTTTCGATGGCACGAAAGTTCCGCCCTCCTTGGCGCTCGTTAATATCGTCCGACGTGTAACGAGCATTACGTGAGTCGAATCGGTTCATCCCCTTTTCCCGTCCAGCCGCCGATCTTTCGAACCTTCTGTATTGGATAGCGGACTATTAATCTGGCTCGGTCCAATAGTTCCCCGATATCAACGGAGAAAACTCTTCGTGGACAAAAGCGATCGTGTCTATCCGCCGTCGCCGTCGTGCCTGATTTCTGGTGTGTATTATAAAGTGTGAGGAACCACGCAAATTTAACAGGATATGACATCGTTAAGCACAGAGCGAATAAAAGAAGCTCTAAAGTATCCTACCGTTATCTTTTATTACCTCTTTCCGTGGTCCCCATCCACATAATTTTTATAAATCTCCTTATAATTTTTTTCATATCTTTAAATAAATTTCTTTTAGTTTATTATTGAATTACGAAATATATTTTTCAAAGTTGGAAAATTATCAATTTATCCCCAGTTATATTACGAATTAATATTCGCTCTTTGATTAGAATTAATTTCCATAGTTTAACATGCGTTTCTTTGATTGGAAATCGAATTATTCTGCATCAAGAAATGAAGCAAATCACTATATAATAGCATATACGTGTATATTCTAGGCAAATTTTTTAAATGCAAAAAATAAAATAGCATTTATATCAAATATAAATTCGATGAATTTCAAAATAAAGACAAAAAGATTGCTTCTAAAATAGTAATATATATATAAAATAGTATATCGTATATTGAGTGAGTATTATATATTGAGTGGACATTGTAGTTTATATTTTGATTATGATTTATAGACGAAAAATATCCTGTTTTTCTTCGAAGTTTATATAGAGAGGAATTTATGGAAGAAAAACAAGATGATATACGATAAACTGTTCATCAGGTATGAATTGTGATCGTTTTGATCGTTTTCTTTTGTTGTTGTTAAGTTAAAATTATTATGATTGCATAAGAAGCTTCATACAACAATTAATTTCTGATAAATCGTTATAACATTATGTCATTATAAATCTCGTCTGTATTTTCTTTGATACAGTAGATGCTGTATTTTCTTTTTCGTTGTAATTATTGTCAATTCGTAAAAAATGATTCAATCGAGAAGTTAATATACTTTTTCTCATTCTGCAATCATCATTTCATGCATATTCTATCCTAATATTCCCTTAACGAATAATACGGATAATAAAGTAGTAATAACGAATCTCGCAGCTTGGGGCAGTTCTGGAATTTTTCTAGATTTTCAGACGCGTGAAAGGGCAACTAATGTAAAAATTGTTTTCACCTCACCCGTTCGCGTAATCGCGTTTACCTTCATCGGGCACGGATGCATCTGGCTTGAATGGCGCTCGCTAATTCGCCGTAAAACCGAGAGATTCCGAGGTGCTTGGGAAAAATGATGAAAAAGTTGAGCTACGCAAGAACATAGTTGAGAATGGAAGGCACATGGATATAACGCAAGAAAGAAAGAGAATAGGACGAGAGAAAGAGAGAGAGGGGAGAGAAGGGGGAGAAGTAACACGCGGCTTTGAAATTACCTGCCAACTCGAGTCTGAAATTTCATCGAAAACGAATCAACAGCTGGATCTTTCGCGATGTACTAGAAGTATCTACATTCTAGGTAAACTTTCTATCTTTCTTAATCCTTCTCTTCTCTCTTCATCTATTTATGTATCTATTTCTCCATCTATCCATTTGACTCCTCTTCGTTCAAGTTCTTGCAGAGAACTTCCGTAGTGATGCCAACAAACAATCTCAGATGCTTTGAGGAAGTTATCGTGCATTTCTCTCTTCGCTGTCGACTGCTTTTTCGACTCGGTCCAGTAAATCGCTAGTTTGGAATTTCTTTTAACCAAACTCGAATGCTGGTTTTACTTGTAAAAATCTGCTATTATTGAAATATTTTGCAGGTCGTTAATCAATCATCTCGATTAATTAATATGAACCGAATTAACGATTATCCTTTGCAATTATAATTTTTCTTAATATATGAGGAAATATAAGAATTAAAATTCATTATATTAAACTCTTTTGCATCACAATTCTTCTTACAACTTCTTCTTCAGAGAAATCAGAAGATAGAATTGATCAGAATTAGAAATTAAGAGTGGATATAACTGATCTGAACTAAAGTTTTTCGAAAGATATTCTCGATATAAATTCGTACCTTGACCTTTTAGTTTATCATTTTAGAACAGAAGCAAAACGTTTGAGGAACGAATTGCCGCCGGTGGGAAATATTGTCGGCGGTAATACGATTCTCACGGTTTCTGCCGCCCGCCGTCATTTTCCCTCTTGTTTTCGCGAAACTTTTCTCGAGGGACGTAAATTGATTTGTCGGCGTAAGAACTCTATGTCCGACAGCGCCTTTACTACGAGATAAACGTCAACGTTGCCGCGCAGGAACCATGTCGTTTATACTTCGTGACTTCCTCCACGTGATCGCGCGGTTGGCGCGCCTTCCTTCCTCGCGTTTCCGTTCCTTGTGGAACTCGCGTTTGTACTTCTCCATTGCTGGAAAAATCTCTGGACGTGTTACTGCTAGTAATAAAATTCCCTCGGACATACGAAGGAAGCGTATTACTCGACCTTTTCCCTTATGTTCAGTCGTTCGACTTTTCGATCCTACTTCGATTCGTCTGAATTTTCTCGTAAAGATCGCAAAGTAGATACATAGTATACATACTTCGTTTGTAAGACTTCTCTTCATCATTGTCATCGTTAGTAAGAACACGTAATGCGAATAAAATTGTGACAAACGTTATAAGAATGTCTCTACACTTCTCAACATTTAACTAGCAAAGAAAGATATAATTTGAAACTTACACGTTGAATTAAAGTTAATAATTGAGAAAGTACAAAGTTTAAAAGTATAATTAATTCCTAATAATATATTTGCTATAGTCCAACAAGAATTTATTCTAAAATATTACCGTGTGCGCTGAAACATAAATCTATTTCTATTTCTAGTTAACAAATTAGTTTTAAAGAATGCACGACATATTATATACAGGGTTGGAAAGTAATGCGTTACTTATAACACCATTACCGTTTGTTACGCCGGTAATGATTGTTTCTTTCCTCGTAACGATAACGATAACATCATTATATTTTTACAGTAACGATAAGGCCGTTACTTTATCGTTATTTTAATTTCTTCTTATTTTTATAACTATTCAATAGATCGCATTATTTTTAATTGGTTAGAAATATCTTATGAGAGAAATTTAAATATCCGTTATTATTAAATTTAATTGGTTAGAAATATCTTATGAGAGAAATTTAAATATCGGAAAATGTTTTATATTTTACTTTATACTTTATATTTTAGGCTGCTTATTTCTGATAGTTACTGCCAATATTGAAAATCTATAATATATAAATAGTGCAAACTATAAATATTTAGTAATGATTACACTCTTAATTACTACATTAATGTTTAAAAACGATATTTCATAAAAATTTTTAATAGACTCTCCCTCCCTCTCTCTCTCTC
>NW_012130133.1:375895-397278 GCF_000143395.1 Atta cephalotes
TAGTATATATATATATATATATATATATATATATATGTATATATATATATATATATATATATATATATATAAATTGGATATAAATAATCATGAAAAGACTTTAAAGACCTAAAAGATTATTAATAATAATTTTAGATCTTTTTAACAAATAAATTCTATTAAACTTCTTAATAGGAAAATTTTATTTTTCTATTTAGTCCGTAAACAAGACTATTCTAGTCGAGTTTTAGTCGATGCATTTTTGGACTATTTTATTAATTTTATTGAATCATGTATTAAAAATATAATATGAAAACTGTTACAATCTATGCAATTATTGAGTAAGTAAATCTGTCTCAGGAAAATCTGATTCGTTATTTTGAACATCAGTTTGAAAGCTTTTAGTCCTGTTACGAAACTGGGAAGTTGTCATAGTGAACATATCTGCAGTGTATTTTCCATAAACTCGAATAGCAAAGAAGTGTTCCAATTTTCCGCTTCGTGAACATCCAAAGACTCGCTTCTCCGCCGCATAATTCTTAAACTCGTTGCACCGACCTACTATGGACCAGTTACGATGAGATACGCGATATACACACACACACACACACACACATATATATATACAAGCCGTTATAAATGGAATAAGCACGTATATTTGCTCGCTCGTTTAAGTGCGCATATATATTTCTTTATATACGATCCAAGTGCCAGCCGGATCGTTCCATATAAAATTGAATTTCCATATTTGCCTTTTAGATAGATGGACAAAATTGTATTTTTTAATTTAGAACAGCTCACTTTCTTGAGCTGTAATTGAATTAAATTATTGTACTATAATTACGTAATAGATTGATTGTATCCATCTAAAACTAAGAGAAAAAGAATATTTGCAATTCATTTAAAAATAAAAAGCAGATTTTTCTTCATATTTACACATCGATATTGTTCCAATATCGAATTCACTAGCTTTACTTTATTCGCTGCAAGCTTCATTTTTACTCTTTTTATCTTACTTTTTTTTATTTGAAGATTTTTACATTTGAAAAAAGAATAATTCCATTTGCACTTCGTCATTTTTACTTACGTAAGAGTTTGACATAATAGAGATTTTTCGACAATTGATATAATTGCATCTTGCCAATTACATCATATAAAGAATTTTGTTCCAAATATCAATGTCAATTTTGTTAATGCTTTGAATTAAAAAATTATTCCTAGAGAGAATTGTATTTCTTACAATTAGACATATAACTCATAAAAAGTCTCGAATTCGTGAATTTACCATTTAATTTTTTCTGCACATAATTAATAACAAATAAATCTTGCGCATAAGTTTGAACAGAATATAATAGACGAGCATTTTAATACAATAAAAAGCAAACGACCGTTGGAGTTTTTTAAAATCACAGATCGCAAATCTGCAAAAAGAAAACAACTTCGTAATCATGCACGATCTGCGACCGCCATTTGTAACAACGTAACTACTCCGGCACGATTCACTGCTCTAAAAACGAAATGACTCGTAAAGTCGATGTCCTGCCGCTCCGTCTTACAATAATGACACAAATTATTATACCTTGACTAAACGCTGTCAAATAGCTTGGAAGAATTGCGAAGTCCGTTAGGTTCATCTTTCACCATTTCACTTTTAATAGAGATATCTTAAAATATCTTCTTTTCTTTTCGTATAATTTATCTTTATTTGCAATATTTTCAAACTTTTATAATTTCAATAATAGTCCGCAATAGCAGAGTCGCCTTTAAAAATAAATTGCATGCACCGTGCAAATCAGATGCAATATGCATCTTTCACCATTTTTTCCGATATGACATATTTGAGATGTTTCTTCCTTTCGTTTCATTTTTAATGCAGTCTATATTTATTAAATTCCATTTTTAATTTTCATTTTTAATGCAGTTTATCTTTATTTATTAAATTTTGAAATTTTTAATATTTCTCTTTATAATAATAATTGATAACAAAAAATTTAATTTCTAAACAAATTGTTGCATAAATTATACAAATGTAATAAATATTTCTCATCGCTTAAGTGTAATTCATATAACACACATCTCTTTTACTTAATTTATTTTTAATCTTTAAATCACATTACTGGAAGAACACTACGGAATGACATTCCAACTCAATTTAATTGCTTATAACTTTCATAAAAGTGAACATATTGTAAAAAAATGTTTTTAATTGAAATACCAGATATTAAAGAATATAATTATATCAAGCAAATACGTGTACGTATTTTTAGTAACAAAGAAATTATAAGCAATGGAAGAAGTATTGGAAAATTATGGAAAAAGAAAACCAGTTATGCCGAGAAGACATTTAATATATAATTTATCTTCATTTGAATTATTTTTAAATTGATATTTCCGACTTTTCATAACATACAATTTACAATTAAAAATTCAGCACGCTTATAGAAATATCTCTGCGCAATCAAATATGACAAGTGAGAAAGGAAAAGATTTTTAATATGACACATCAAGTCATATTAAAATTAGTTGATAAATATTATTCCTTAGAGAAAATGACGTTAATTGTCGTCATATTGACATCTATACATTTGGATATCAAAGTGATAAATAACGTTTGTTATCTAGATCAAATGGGATGTTTAAATAGATTGATATAATTTTCATTTAAGTAAGATCCATTCTTAATAATTCTTCAACGCATTATTCCTTCCTCGATTCGTCATAAAACGAGATCGCACTTTCTGTTTCAGAAATCTCGCTCGAATGATCAGATAGTGATGCTGCAGGACGCAAATCTTCATGCCACCGGCATGTACAAGTGCGAAGTTAACGGGGAGGGGCCGAGCTTTAATACAGTCAGTGCCGAGGCGAGAATGGAGGTCATAGGTGAGTGGGCCGGTGTCGCGTTTAATTAATAATGCTTTTGAACGCGACCGCGTCGTCGTCTATCCTTTGGTAACTCGACTAAAGACTACGACGTGGTCGAGTTCAGCAATAATATACTGAAAGCAAGAGAGAAAGAGAAAACCATGTCTCCTGATGAAGGAAACTAGGAGTCGATACTTGCAGCTATCTTTCGTGACGTTCCATCATCCTTGACGGTGGAATGAGCCCGCCATTCTAACTGTGAATTCGCTATCACGTTTACACGTTCATCCGGCTACGATGGACCGATTAGTTCGCGAAATTAACAGCAACTCACCACCAAAGTGCTGGCGATATCAGATTACAGAGCCGTGTAAGTTTGCAAGTGTTATTGAGATTCGGTATTATTCGCAAGACAATCTAGCAGTCGGAGAATGTGGTAATTACTGAATGTCAAGTTCGCCTTATTGAAATAGTTGCACACTAATGAGATTAAACGAATGGTAAATATAATATAAAAGACGATCGATAACTTTGACAGAGAAAAATATGAATTGAAAGTAATCGAGAGATAATCGAGAATGTAATTAAAAACAATTGAAAAAGATTGAATATTGTAATTTAAAATATTTTAATTCGAATTAATATTTAGGATAAGAAATTTTTTAAATATAAATTATAATGGAAAATAGTTATATTTTTTCAAATTGCCATGCAATGTAAATTTTATATCCATTTCTAGAAATGCAAATTCCGCATTTATTATAAAAATATGCAATGTTATTATTATGAAGTTATTTAAAAAATTATCATTTTAATGAATGAAATGATAGCGAAGAATATCAAATTATAAAATTGTACATGTCATATAATTATACCTGTCCTTTAATTTGAACGTTATATTGGCGTTTTTTCAGATTTCCCGTTACCTTGTAACGGATAAAAAAACAGCCATATAATCGCTTCATTGATTAGATGGACAAACAGATAATCGTTTGCTCCACTGACCAGTTCAAGCGGGTAAACGAATAACAGTTTGATTGATTAATCGTTCAGCTCTTTATTTGATTGCACCATCGAACGCACGTACATACGCGTCCGTGCGGAGTTACAAATTCATCAATAATCTACACTGAAAACGTCATCTGCCCTCTTTTTTTGCTTGTCTGTTATTCATTTGTTATTTGATCTCGGTGTATTCTGCGATTTCTGAATGCAAGCGCTTTTACCAGCTATATGATACAGCGGCGAAATACAGCATTGATATGTGTAATACTGCAAATATGACAGATTTATCCCGTGACAAAGCAAAAGTATGAAATAGTAAACGCGGCACCGGACGCGCGAGTCTGGCATATTACGCTAATTTCTTTTTTTCAAGATTGCACTTTCGAATGTGATCGCAACACGTGACTCCCACGTGACATTTCGGATACTGATTGATCAATCCATGATGGATATACCAATACGTATGGTCGTGTGCGTAGGCTGCGTATGCTGTTCTTACGAGGATCAAAGGAAGCGTATCTAATTATCTCAAGCACACGTTAGATACGGTATCCGTTGCAATAGGATTATCATACGGTCAAAGTGGGCGATACATGGTACATAGTGGCTCCGAGTTGGATATTAACTCATCTCAGCGTGGGCGGTACGAACAAGAGAAGAGAAGGTGGTAGACACGATTACGAGGGACTCGCCCCGCTATTGGTAGACGTAATCGTCTTATAATTATTTCGCCACAATACACTGCCTACCTTTCGTAAATGAATATAATTCGTGAACGGCAAATTCATGTGGGCTGCGGTGAACGGATTTTAGAATTATTGCAGAAAGAAAATACCGACGAAAAATGTAAACAACAATATGTACATTAAGCGCATTTATTCTTCAGTTAATTCTTCAAACGGCTATCCGCTCGCGCGGAAGTTACGTTGCACGTAACAAAAATAATTTCGCGTATGTCGTTAACAATTCAATAAAGGAGATACATTTAAAAACGGACGTGTAATTCACTGGCTGAAATGTAATTAATAGAATTTAATAATTTTATATTTTGTTTTGTCAGTACCGAAAAATATAAAGCATGCAATAAGAGCCTACGAGTCATGAAAACAATTTTGATTGAAAAAATAATTACTTTTTATGTGATATAAATAACAGTTTTACTTTGCGCTCTCAAAAATTTTCTCATGCAATCGCATTATACATAGAAATATACATATTCATCATACATTTAATTACGAGATGTATTATCAAATGTGTAGAATATAACTTATATATTTCGAAAAGAAAGTTTATCATCTTTTATTTACTAATAGTGAAACTTTAACACAAATAAGAAAAACAATCTTACATATGATCAGAGTCGATCTTGGTGATTAATAATATGTATAAATTTTTCAAATTTATTTTTTAATTCTAACTGCGCGCTGATTCAATTTGTCGGAATTGAAACGCAATCTTAAACTGAATCTGAAATAATTCATAAATTAAATTGATAAATTCATAAATTAAAATTGACTGTCAGTTTAATATTATTGCTAATAAACAACTTAAAAATTAAAGGGCACTTCAAACTTTTGAGAAGCAGAATGTTTCTTCAAAGCATCAAATAAATGATGATTAGTTTTTCTTAGAGAAATTTAATATAGAAATGTAAAATTAATTACTTATTTTGACTATCAAAAATATTAAGCTTTTTAAATTCTTTAGACATCTGAAATCTCACTCTAAAGAATAAAATCTCACTCTTAAAGACTAAAAATTCTGTCTCTCTTTTCAAGACTAGCAGAATTTTCTTTAGTAGAATGAGATTTCATTCCAAAGAAAAAATAAAATTCCAAAATAATTCATTCCAAAATAATAAATTTTTAATATTATATTAACCAGTATTAATTATTTCTATAAGGGTCGCTAATGCGAGAAAGTTAATCGCACGGGAGTCAGTATCACGCGCTTTCCGACATCACTGAGATGTGAAACGTACCAACTTGCAGAATTCCGAAAGAAAAAGACCACGCCGTTATTTCTCGTCGTGTCGCGTCATTCGATCGACTTGAGAAAGAGAAAAAGGAAGTCAACGGACGTGCGTTTTCGCCCACGTTCCCACGAAGAGCACAGAATTCCGAGTGGCGTGAAGCGTGGACGTTAAAGTTTAAGTGTACATAAAGCCGTCGAAACGCGATAAATATTACGGCACCGTAAGTCTTAAGCCGTAACTAGGCATCGTCGAAGCCGCCATGGGCACCTACAAAAAAAGACGGAAAAAGTGAAAGAGACTCAGGATGTTCCGCGCGCCAGCGCGAGCAAGACACTCGTTGAAGATGGAAGAAGGGTGATAGGATAGACGGGGGAGGAGGAGGGGGGGGGGAAATTTTAAGATCGTTGTAGAAGTCTCGAGGAGGCTGTCGTCGTGCCAAGTTTTGCCGGCCTGTCGGCTTTTCGTCTCTCACTGCATCTTTGCGACGAAATTTCCTCCCTCGCACTAGCTCGCGGAAAGATCGATAACCTGCGTCGTGCGCCTTGCGGCCTTTTACTCGCGATTGTAGTGAATTTTGAGCTGTGAACCATCACAAAAAAATTCAGTATAATTGGACATCGAGATACAAAAGTAAAATATCCGATTTTCTATTAAACATGCATAAACGTAAGATGAACTCACAGACAGCTGGATTTTGTATTGGAGATAATCTAGCTTTTTTTGCTGTCGGACATAGTTATTCTTTTTTTCGTTTGCATAAAAATAGATATCTGATTGCGTTTTCATAGCTGATTACATCTCACTTTCTCCTAACGGTCGAACTCTTGCACTTTTTCTTTTTTTTTCATCTCATCTCTTTCACTAATGTGCAAGTTCGATCGCGTCGAGCGAGTGCGTTTCAACGGAAGTAAGCGAGCGTGAATTATTCGAATTTATTTCGTCGCCTGTCGGCAAGACGATAACTTTATTGCCAAATGTTAAAGCATGCTAAGAGCATGGGAATTTGCTAGTTGCTCAATCAATATCTATGTCCGCTATATCATCCGCTATATTTGTCACATCAATATTAATTATCCATTTTTGCAAAAAAAACTTTTTTCGACGGCATCCAAAATTTTAATTACGTTTTTTGTTTTTCATAATAATATTATTTGTTTGTCTTTTTTGTCTATCAACTCGATAGGTTTATAAAATTCAAAAGAAATTTCATATACTTTTCAAAAAATGTTTTTCCGCTAACATTTTATTTGAACTGATTACAATGTAACATACTCATGCATGAAATAATTTAATAGTAATTCAATTCATTTAAAATTTATTCAACTGAAAATAAAAACAAATAACTCACATTTGTTAGTTAGAAACGTTATTAACGCAGCTTCCGGCGGAAACGTCAGTTAGGTAGGATTGAGAAGATGGTTATTGTAAGACCTGAAATGGCTTCGTTGAATATTCCGAACGGAGTGTCACGGTGGCTTTAGAAGCTTATCTAGAAGATGCACTTTTATCGAGATGGTATCTTCGAGAGTGATTTTGATAAAAATTATCCGGTCGTCTTATATTAACCCAATGGAGTCGATTTAATTATAATGGAGAAAACGACTACGGAAATCAAGTTTTAATGCAGCCAAGAAATTCTGTTCCTTTTATATATATATATACATATAATGATATAAAAAACAGATCATTTTTTTTAAATTGATATTGAATTTAATGTGCATTATATTACCAAACTAAATAATGTAAGCATAATCGATAAGTATCTATTCATGGATATATATAATTTATTTATTTAAATAACATTCGTCTAAGAAGATTAATGGAAAAAAAATTCTTAATTTAAATAGAAATTTTACAGAAATTATTTCTGTAATGCTGTAGAAATCTTATTATTTTACGGATTTTTCGCATATAATTTAGTAAAAAAGATTAAATTCGAAAATACGATACCGCACATCAAAATCTTTTTAATTTTAAATTTGTTACAAAAAACATATAGCCATGTAAAAAAAGTCAAAATTATTTTAATTTAAAAAAAGCAAAGTTAAAAATAAAAATCAAGCTTTAACGTCAATTTGTAAATAAAAGAGAGCATCTATTTTCTATCCAGAGAATACTCTGTTTGGCAGAAAATATACGCATCAAACAAACGCGCGTTCGGTTTCGACCGTCGTCGTAAATTTCGCGAGTGTTTCCCAAGCGAGCGCACCTAATCCCCGATGCATTCTTATGGAGCTCACTTTCTCGGCTTCGACTATTAATCGTGTCTACGCGACGGCGTATGGCCGCTTCATTATGAAGAACATTAACGCGAGCGGCACGTATACGCCAAAATTTAAAATGCACGAGATCTAAAGCTCGGTTAATAAACGCGTTTAGTGGCAGTAAAACTTCTTGCTAATGGCGCGCCCGACTTTATATGCCTTACCATGCAAAGTTCCCAAAGAGAAAAGCTGTTTTTTATACCGCCGAAACAATGTGGGGTTTAGTATTAGACGTCCTGGGAGAATAAGGCTGAGATAAGCAACCGCATTCTGAGAATTGTCTCTTCGTGCTCTTTCTCTCTTTCTTTTCTTAGAAGTTAAGAAGGTAATTTCTTTTGAATAGTATTTGCAAATTTTATTTCTAGAATGAGATTATTTTATACATGTACGGCAATTTAGAATTACAGAAAAAATTGCGCAACATTTCTTTTCTTTTTATATACAGAATGTTCCATAACCGCATTTGCTTTTAAAAATTCTTTTAAGTATTCTTGAGATAATTTTGAGACGAAAATCTTAATACAAAAATGTCGAGATTACAATAACTTTTTAGTTATAAGCTAACTTTAAATGCTATATGTATAAATAAAAAAAACCATTTTATTTTTATAGCCTCTATTATTATTTCTAGATTCTTTTGAACATTCTAAGACAAAAGTCGAAAATATCAAGGCTATGATAGTTTTTTAATTACAAACTTATCTTTAACTAATTATAATTCTAAAAATATTATAGCCTCGACATTTTTGTATTAGGATTTTCGTCTCGAAATTTTCTCAAGAATACATTCTTAAGAGAAAATGCAGTAATTGTGGGACATCTTGTATATAATACTATATTTACAATCAGATTATACAATATAAAATATATACTTCTTTTCTGTCTTAGAAATAAAACAACAGTAGCTTTAAGACGAGCTAAAATGAACGGCGTCATGTCGTATAATTAACGCACACGTACCACGGGTACATCTAACAATTTTCTCAAATTGTTTCGCAGCACTACCTCAAGAAAGGCCAACGATAACCGGAGAGGAAAAGGTATACGCCAGCGGAGACGTGCTTGCGCTGAATTGCACCAGCGGCAAGTCCCATCCTGCCGCAAAACTCAGATGGTTCGTTAATGGCCAGCAGGTGAGTGCAATAGTTTTTCAACGTTTATATTTTTCGCAGCATCGAGGAAAATGTTGCACAAAATAGAAATGTTGTCTGCGCATTGAACTTTCAATCATTTCGGTCAAAGATAATACAGATAAACAAACTAGATGTACGGTAAGAAAAAAATGGTCAATGTTATTTATTTCCAATGTGATATCTTTGCCGAATGGGAGCGTTTATAGCGTGTACCCGCTGTCACATGAATGACAAAACTTGTACAAAATCTATAGGATACATATATGTATAACGGTGAAGCTTGGAATAGCACGTGGATAACACTGGCGGACAGAAGCGGTCACGCGTTGAGGTTGGACGGGATTGCATCGGTACTAGTGAGGGGATGGAAAATGTATGTGTGTGTGTGTGTGTGTGTGTGTGTGTGTGTGTGGAGGGGGGAGGGGAGGGGGAGGGGAGGGGGAGGGAGGCGAGGGAGGGAGAGGAGGGAGAGCGCGAATGGCAAGCTGGTTCCACGGTAAGCCGACTGAGAGTTTGACCATCGCGGCGATGTGGCTCGATTTCATCGCGTAAGCAACGGCGACGCTTGATGAGCCAAAGCTCCAATTAACGATCGGCGAAACGGATCCCTCGTACAGCTGCACCGGCCATCACTGTGCGCCGATATTCCAGTACTTGGAAGCCTTGTAATGCGCGATCAGTTTGCGCTGTGGTTTTGCCCACCTATAATATTATTCTCCTGCCGTTAGTTTCGAACTCTCCGTTTGTAACCCCGTGGAAATAATCGCGAAAATCAGATAAAAGGAGAGTCAAAAGCACGCATTCAAAAGAAAGAGACGAGAGCGAGAAAAAAGCTACGGTTCTCTAATTAATTCGCGACGTGCAATAGAAAAGAGTCAATTTGCGATGGAGGAAGCTACCGGGAAAAAAATGAAGGATTTGCGCGAGTCTCCGCTTAATTATTATATCTCCTCTTGCCGTACGATGATCTAAGATAAATCCGGAAATAGATTTTATTCTTGTCTCAGTCGTACGTTTTTCACGAATGTTTTTGAATCTAACACTCGTTTGCCATACGTCGTGTCTGTTTTTCACGCAACAAGAACAGACATGCGATAAATCGACGTAAAGATGCGCATGTGTGTGTGTGTGTGTGTGTGTGTGTGTGTGTGTGTGTGTGTGTGTGTGTGTAAATGAGAGCAGAAAAGAAAGAGAGAGAGAGAGAAAGAGAGAGAAATAATGAGAAAGAGAGAGAGATAGAGAGAAAGTTCTATTCGGCGGGCGGGATTCTTATTTCTCTCGTTTTACGTTATTATTACAAAGTTTCCTTTCTCTCGCCACGTCACGAATAATTCAATCCTTCTATCGCTCGAGGCCGCCGGAGCTTCTATCGCATGCATATTGATGTATCGTTATCGGCGTTGTCGGGTGAAGAAAACCCGGACGTACTTCTTGGCTCTAAGCGAGAATAGGGAAGAAGTTTGATAAAATCGTTGAAGATAAATGGCGAGAATATCTCCAGTTTTTTCTTTTTTGACCGCGGCATATACTCATATAATTATTTTTTGTCTACTACCCTATTAATGAGAATAATAGGAATAGTTAGACATACTGGAAATAATATATATCTGGAAATAATATAAGGATTAAGCTAAAAGAGAACACAGATTAATCCGACAATTAATATTTTTATACTCTAGCGACGAAAAAATGTGAAATGTGAAATATTATTTTGTATGGATATGTTTAACATATTTTTTTAATAACTATTCTCTACAAATCTTTAAATGTGCAATTCCATCAAAAATCCGCAAAAAAACATTATGTTCATTAAAACTTTCACTTTTTAGAAATATCATATTAAGCTATTTAACGTATTTATAATATTTATAATATTTATAATATTTCATTTAATATTTGTCTGGATTCTAATTAATTTTTTCAAAAAATTATAATTAAATCAATATCCATAATACATTCTCAAATATGAACTATTAAATCGGAAAACAATTAATAATTTACAATAAGCTTAATATGATTTTAATTAGGGTACATCCCAAATAATCGTTTACATAAAAAATGAAGTGACTACATCTAAGTTAAACTTATCCATTAAAAGGATTATAACTTGAGCATATATAGAGAGCGGAGAGAATTTTTTTCTTAGAATTTACTCTGAAAATATAATAGTCCTGGAATAATACTGTATTTCGAAAAATTTTATGTAAATTTTTTCATTCATTAATAAAACTACAATAAAATATATAATAAGTTTGATTAATTTTACTGAAGTGCATAATAAAAAATCTTTAAAATTGTACCACAACTATCATATTTTCAGAATAAATTTTAAGTGACAGTTCTGTCCGTGTAGTGAAAAAAAAATGTTGATAGTTTTCGCAATTTGTATTCTTATTACATTAACTTAAGTATACAGTGGAACAAGTATTGTTATAACTGACAATGAGTGTTTCTCTCAGGAGGATCGTAACTCTGCCGAAAACATTATGGCGTCTTGACTATTCAATTAGCGAAACTTGAAATGGGCCGTCTTTTTCATCGTTTACACGAGAGATTACCCGTCGGCTGCGATGTGCACGGATGGAACCACGCGGGAGAATGTCAATAAACGACACTCTTACATCGAGAATAGGCAAATCACGTCACGTAAAGTGCAAGTGCTTTTCGACGAAGCTTTAAAGACCCCGAAGATTACACCAATATAACGAGCGACGCTCCTCTAGAGCCTTACAGTGAATCGCATGCGGCGGCGTTGAAACTTTCTTCCTTATCTTTCGGACTCCGATCTTCCTTTTCCGCGGGAAATACACCTCTCGCTTATGCCTTCTGCCCCCTTTCGAACCGTTTTCCTTTCGAGAAAACTTTGCAACGCTCCCAACGACGTCCATTAGAAGTTGCGCGAGTTTAGTATAGCACTTAACAAGTAATATTGTTTCGGAAATGTTCGTGTCACGAGACTCGAAAAACCTGTTAACGCGAGTCAAGTAATCTCACGAAACGAAAAAGTTCGATCATTCGCCAACTTGAGGAATATGTCGTGGATGAACAGCGTGATAGAAAAATCGTATTGTCATCATAGAGTGACGATAAAGGCAGTTATAGAGATTGAACATTCGATTTTTAGGGTGCTTCTTTCTTCAGTTTTTCTCCAAACTTATAGGTTTCATTTCACGTTTACGATCAGTGAATAAATTTTGTATTTAATTTCTACTATTCAGCACTTCGTATAGTATTATAATTTTTAATTTTTAATGTAATTTTAAATTGTAAGGGAGAGTTGCCAAATGCTGGTTGGCTAAATCTTACTTCTCTCAATATTTTATATTATTATTTAATATAGGCAACATTTAGTAGCAATAATATAAAATACATAAAAAATGAATAATGTAAACAAAAATATAATAGTCTATATCTTGTTTTACTAACGTTAGCAGGTTATTAAAAAATTAAGTATGACATTAATTTTTAATCAATTTATGTAATTGATAACAACCTGATTGTCCAATTTTATTATAAATTTTTGTATTTTTATAAAAGAAGATTTATTGTAGAATATTTTACATTCACTGTATATATATTCATATATTTGCAACTATTATAAAGATTAAATCGATATTTTTACAAAATCCTTCAAGTTTCCTAAATCATATCATCAACAAGGTAACACTGATAACTGACAATAATAATTGATATCAATACGAATGTCAAAAATATGTTTCAGCTAATTTTATTTTGATTACATTATTTATCTTTTTATTGTTGTTATTTAATAATGATAAAATATTTGATTTTCTTCAATAAATTATTAATATTAGGTAGGTATTAATTAATTTTTAGATATTAGTTAATGATTTCTTTTATTAATCTTATATTTTCAATTATTTTCATTCATAAATTCAATACTTTAAAAAAGAATACGATAAAAAATACCTATAGGTACGATTAGGCGATCAATTGCCTAAATCGTACCTTGTACAGTATGTTACAAAAAGACTTATAGCAAATTAATTTGTTATTGGTGAAAAGTTAACATGTAATAATAAGCATCTAATACCTCAAGCTACAATATTCATTTGCAAAAAACAGTGCTAAACGGAAAATATAAAATAGGTTAAGTGGTACGCACTCTCCTCAATATTTTGTGTTACAAATATATCAAGTGTATAATCTCTACAAAAAATGATTAGTATTGATATTTTACGTATAAAATATATATAAAATACATAAAAAATGAATAATGTAAACAAAAATATAATAGTTTATATATTGTTTTACTAACGTTAGCAACTTATGAAAAAATTAGGTACATCTGACATTAATTTTTAATCAACTTATGTAATTCATAACAACGTGATTATTTAATTTTATTATAAATTTATTATATATTTTATTATAAAGTTTATTTTATTACAATTTTATTTATAAATTTTTATTTATAAATTTATTATAATTTATTATAATAAATTATTTTATTACAATTTTATTATAAATATATTATATAAAAAATTTATTATAAATAAAAATAAATAATAAAAATAATTGTTTTATATATATGAAATAGTTCAATAAGATCAATATTTAACATACAGTTTATTAGTTTGAATAAAAATTTTCTCATTTTTATCTTAATTATTTTTCTTATTGAAATAATTTTTGATCCATATTAGATCGTTGTCAAACGTTTTATATTCAAATACAATATAGAAAAATTTTCAAATATAAAACATTCAAAATAAAATATAGGAAAATCCACAACTTTTTTATTTTACTAAAAAATACATGTAATACATCCGTAATAATTGCTACATTATTCAGTTTTTATTTCAAGAGAATTATTTATTTTAAATATTTTTCTAATGGAAAAATAGTTTCAAATATTTATATATGTGTTGTGCAAAATTTAAAAAGCAACTTTTTACAACTGCAAAAATATTCTGACTTTTTCTTCTACTCTCTTAGTCGTGCATAAGAAGATAAGGTCATTCCAGATTATAATCCAAGAAAAAGCGAGACCAGCTGCCTTCCAAATCCCTACTTTCGTGATAACTACTTGTTTTTTAACCCTTTGTCATCGTATAAGAGCGGCGAAAATGGCAGCACTCCTCGACGGTCGTTGTTATACCGACTAAATGAGTATTTTTACGAATTATGTTACTATAAAAGAAAATGTTCTACATTGTAGACTTACAATGCCGCCAGCAACACTTGGCCATAACGAACATTATGTTGTAGTCGTGGTTTGTGTCTGCAAGGGACGGCAACAGATGGAGAATAATTTCGCTGGTCCTAATGAATTATTTTTGGCCAAGCTATACTAGTCAATGCGTAAAACAAAGGAACGACTTTTCGCGTTCGTTTCCTTGGTCTGTTCAAAACACGTTTGTTTAAAAAAAAAAAAATCATATTAAAGCTATTATGTTACAATCAAAGATCATGACTTGTATTATGATATCGGAGAACTTGCACGAGAGGTTTTAATAAGGAAGATAACAAGAAACTTTTGGAGGAAGTCTTGTTATCATATTGGAACTTGTTACTATTTCGATGGAGAACAAAAGAAAAAGGCAAAACTGTAGGATAAAAATTGTAATATATGTATATAGCGTGAGAAAATCGTAGAAAGAGGGAAAAATTGGAAATGGCAGCAATTGAAACGAATACAATCAATGAAATTAAGATCTAAATAGCTGAAAAATGATTTAATCATCCGGCTTTTATTTCCTTATTATCCCGTTTTTGTCTTTTACCGAGCGCACACCGAGACGAATTGCCGGACGACGACTATTCAAAGATAGCGCGTAAGTACGCCATAGATATGCCAAGGAGACGACGAAATTGCATCGTATTTCTACACAAAGTAGAATATATGTAGCCGAATGTATAGTGTAGTTGCGTCAGGACAGAACACGTCTGGCTACAAAGGGACGTATGCAGCCGACAACAAAACCCAGGTGGAAGCACTGCAGAATTCATAAAACGATAGGGAAAACGCAAAGCGTTAGAATTTGTCGATAATATGCCGATATACGACCGCTGAAATATTCCGACGTGTATTCGTAATGTTATCCGCTAGATCTTCGTTGTTCTTGAGATGCCGATACACTCTTTTGTACATCATCAGCGTTCTTTCCTCAAGAGACGCTTATCCGTCCTAGAAGAGGAAGAGAGAGAAAAAGAGAGAGGGATAGCGACTGTCCTCGGCAACATTTAAACGACGTCGAAACACGAGCTCGTCGTTTTCGCCCCATTTGCGTGGCTGTGTCACAGCAGTCTCGCGATTTCGTTAATTACGAAATTCTGTGCTTCAAACGAGCGTCATGTCGTACCGAAACTTTCGACGAAGTTTCGTCCGTCAACTTTCGCACGTTCCGCACCGTTGCTCGTCTTGCTTAACACGCGTACACGCATAAGCGCGGCCCACTAAAGTTTTTCATTTTTGCAAAGAAAATATTCAAAAACCTCTAAAATGTCATGTACACGAAAAGGATGGTTTTGTTGAAATATCTAAAAAAATATCTAAAATTTAGTTAAATACTAGATCTGAAAATAACTTCGTTATATTATTAAAACATTCAAATACAAAAATTTTTTATGTAGAAACATAAAAGTAGCCAATTAAATATTCTAAAAAGTATATGTCATCCAAATCGGTAGGTCATCCAAATCGATTGCCAAAATGTCAAAACTATTTGCAGCATTGCTCATGCTTGACATTTCAATGAAATTATTTTGATAAATCAATAAAATTATTTTCAGATCTGTATATCAAAAGTTAAATTTTTAGATATTTGAAATATCTAAAATATTCTTATCAAGAACAATTTGACGAACGCGAATATGTATATAAGTAAGTGTGTAGATGGATATGCAATGTGTGGATAGGCAAAGGCTTATTAATAGAAGACAATGGGATTGAGTCTCGACTTTCGAAGATAGACGGAAAAATATATAGGATACAGTCATACACGTGTAATAAAATGGGAAGAACGAAAGAGTTGGAGAAAAGGCGGTGCGGAATAAGCGAGCAGAATTGTGTCGCTGTCGCGACAAAAAATGGAAATTCCAGTCACATAAAATACGACATACGGGTATAAAGAACTTGGAGGACTTGAATTACAAAGTGAGATCCGTATATCCGACTGTTGCATGAAGTCGGAACATGGATGTAGCGAATCTGACAAACGCGTCTGAAGAGATCGTTGGAAGATATCATTAATACATTTCAACGCACGTTTTTCAGCCTAATAAAAGTAAATAGTAAAAAATATATCTGCATTACTGATTTTCCATTCTATGTATGTGGCATTTAATAAGGTATAGGACGCTTTCACAATAAATTTGTATTGCAATTTCGTCATTCGAGATACACTCGCAATATATCGTAATCACAAATGCAGCATTTTATCTGTTTATTTATTTAGTCACAAATTGAATTGAACGATTCCAATCTTGCGAGAGACAATGCTGAAAGTATGGAATAACAATTGCTTTTTTTCTCTATATGTAACATATTTCTCTATAACATATTTTTACTGATCCTATTTTCAACATTTATTTTTGTACAAAGTTTAGCAACAGTTTTTCGATTATCCTATATTTTACGTCCATTAAAAATTGTGCTTTTTCGCAACTAATGTTTATTATAACGTTTAATGTGTCTCATATATAATAATAAGAACTTTATTCAGAATATCGACATTGTTTGCCAGCATGCCTGTTTACATTTAATTCCATTTCGACACGATACTCTGTAATCATGCTCGTGATAATCTCGAAGCTACCCACACTGATATTAACTTCGTTTCTAAACGATATTTGCTCGTTTTATCACGTTGCACGCGAAGCGTTGCGCACGGTGTGCATCTAGTAGAATCGACAATCACGTCGAAGCATTACGCGGCTGCGTATCGTCGTCCCGCGGCGTCACATTTACGCTCCTCGTTTCTTCCTCAATGCGCTTGCGTTCTTTGAGGCGATACAACAATATATATCGGACGCATTATTGCATGCCGCTCCGACGTCTCTTGCTCCTCGGCATCGCGACAGAGTCTGGCTTACGATTTATTAGATGTATAATTACCAGGCACGTATATATTCCCTATGCTCTGAATTTATGTCGTCCTTAAGGACCAGTTCCAACGAGAATCACACTTAATTAACACACAGGTTTTAATATTGATATATAGTACTTTTTAGGAGAATATTTAATTGGCTACTTTTATGTTTTTACATAAAAAATTTTTGTATTTAAATTAAATTTTTTTCATTTTGTTCTGTCACTTTTTGAATTCTTTATGATAACACTTGAGTTGAATAAGATAACACAATTTTGTGATATATACTATTTTGAAAAAGATTTATAAATAATTATTACTACTTGGAGTCTTGAATGGATCAATGGTACTTGGATCTTTTTTTTAATCAAAAGCATTACTACTTGAATACATATTACTTGATTTGAATATAAGAAAACGCAATTATTACAAAGATACGTATCGTTTTTATTACACATAAATTAATAAAAATAGTACCATTTGGATTCTATTTTTTAATTTTAGAATTTGACTTGGTGTCAGTTGATATTAAATCTTTTATACAAATAATATTACTTCAGTTCTTTCAAAATTATCTCGAATAAGATAATTTTTTAATTTTTATAAAGATACATATCATTTAAATTTTATCATACATAAATTAATAAATATATTATCATTTGAGTTTTAATTTGGAATAATAAGTATTTTCGAGAAGCGTACTCTTAGCGCTTTTTTAAACCTTTTTTAAGTAAGTTTGTTTTTAATTGTTTTTTTATACAATAATCAAATGTGAGAGACTGAGAATAAGGTAAAAAAAGAAGTAAAATGATCAAAAAGAGAACCTATACATAATATATATAGATTTTTAATAATAAAACATTGCATGCAAGTCACATTTGCATGCAAAAACGCAAATGTTTCGATCATTCAAATTTTAGTTCTCTTCATTATGAACAAAAACGCGAAGAGATCCTAATCAAGAACGATGATTGCGAACATTGGTATAATTTAATAAAATATTCGTGAAAGGGCAAATTAAATTAATCGGTCGCTGTTGAAGTATATTGATCCATACGTTTAAATTATAGTCGCTAAAGTAAGACATTATACATATTAATTAAATCAAAAAATAGTGAGATTATAACTAAAATGTTTTTTTATTCTGTAATATATTTGCATTTTTATATTTTTTATTTTCTCAACGATTTGTCAATCTTATTAAACTTAATGATAACTTCTCAGATAGAATTAATGTACATAATTAGCATTAATCTAGATTGACGTGAACGACTCTAAGAAACAACAAAGATTTATTTACAGCAAGGTAATTGCTCGTTTATTCAAATTTCAAGCTTGTAATAGCAATTGGTCGACTTCACGACGAGCGACATTCATTCTTCCTCGATGCTGCAAATGGAAAGTTACTTTCAATGCGATTCGATTCGATCACCGCGAAAAGAAATGTTGCGCAACGAACGATGGTTTTTCCAGGTGAAGCCCGATTCGGACTTGGTGTTCGAACAGCACGGGCTATACTCGACGATATCGAGTCTACTGCTCGAGCTGGAGCCGGGTCATCTCGCCAGCGACAAGATAAACGTCAGGTAATTTCAGTGTTTACAACATACCGTATATTTCCGTCGTTCGACAGAGCCGTTGCCTATGGCACCTCGGCGCATACTTCTCATAAATATACATTTGCTTACTCGCGAGAAGGGTAGGAGCTCGTTTTATGCGAGTTTCGCGCGATGGGATACGATAATTTATCCTTCCGTCTGACCGGCCACTAACGATCCAACTTCAAAGAATGATAGAATGTCTTGTTGCAGGTGCGAGGCGACGGTGCAATCGAGTCACGAAGTTGAGCCGTTCGTCGATATTCGCAATACCGAGGTCTTTGGTAAGCCCACATGACACAATACGATCGATACTTTGAAACAATACAATCGGCAAACAAGTCGCGATCAAAGCTCGAGATCACGTAACGAAATAATAATGACATCGTGATTATAGACGATTCGAGCCTGAATCTAATTATTTCAATTAACCTTCGGTTAAATAGATTAAACACGTGAACGAAAAGAAAAATTTGAAATTAGCGTTTGATTAATGAATAATTTTTCTTCTTGTTAAAACTCATTTTAGAGTTATGATACAATATGAGATATCAGAGATAGAATTGTATGTATTATAATGTGATATGCGTAAACGTATGATAATGCATAAACGTAATAAACACTTACAGAATCAAAATTATATCTACAGAGTTAATATTTGTATTTAAATTTTCTGCTTTATGTCTACATATACTATACTTTTACTAAACGGAAAGTGTATGCGACATACATGTAGTAAATGACTGACAAATTTAATAATCATAATTCAAAAATTTTAATTACATATATAATTTAATACAGCTATGTCTGAGAATAAATTATATGCTTGCGAAATATGAGAACAAAATTATTTACATTCACAGTATATCTTTATCAAATTACTGTACATAAATGCAGATAATTAAATAATAAACCATCAGAAAATGAGGAAATTCGAAAAAGAGAAAAGTGAGACAAAAAGTGCGAATAAAATTTAATATTCGCTTGTGTAATATGATAATATTATATGTGTGAGCTATCATATATATTCTCTCTTATAATTCTAATATAAAATTTATATATATATATATATAGAGCACAGAAAATTTATTTTTTATATACATTCTTTACATATAATTACTTTGTACTTTGAAGTATTTAAATCATGAATAAAACTCCGTCGAGTCTATTTAAAATAGTCTTCAATAAATAATTATTCGTCATAAATTAAGAACAGTTTTGCTAAAATAAAGTTTTAATCAGATTTTTCAACACTTCAATAAAATCTTTTCGTGTAGAATCAAATAAATATCACATCGTGTAAAATCGAATAAAATATCACATGATACAAATTAGAAATGCAAAATTACAATATTTAACACATTTCATCCCAAGTACAGTAACAGAGGTAAATGAAGTTATATCTGATGAAGGATATTTGTACTTACAACAACTTTGGTTATCGATATACTGTATATATTTCTTTCAAGGTAACCACTCGAGGAAATGTACACGCTTTATTATTTCCTGGCATGCGAAATTAGCATGGGACCTGCGCGTTACAGCGGGGCCCAACTAATCGACCGACTCGGTTCCCGCGGGGAGCAAGGGTTGTGGAGAAATTAAGACAATAATTTACAACCGTTACCACCTGCCCTCGCAACACACTCTCACCCAGCTGCACCTGCAGTTACTTTATCCTTTCCTTCGCCTCGCCCTACTGAAGTTGCTCACAACCGTGCGTTCGTTATCGTCTAATTTCTACTTAAATTAGTTTTAACTTTTCACTTTCCTCTCCTTGTTTATCTTTTTTTTTATCTTTAATATCCAGCGTTATGAAATAATCGACTGGCATATTATATCTACATTTGTAACAAGAACAAAATTACAGTGGTGCATCTCGTTTCCCTGGCATGAGGTGTCGCCGATAGGGAAAATCGAAATAGGACGAACCGGGAATGAAAAGGTAGGGATGAATATGTGATTCATCAGATCGTACACAGTCGTGTGTGTCTGTATGCATTCGCGTTTCCGACCAACAACGCTCCCGGCAACGCTCGGTGTGCAACGGCGATTAAATATTTATCAACTAATCCCTCGCGTCACGCAATTCGAGTTACGATAAGAAATTCACGATTTGCGCGTGGCGTTACAGCGCACAAATACGCGCGCACACGTTCGTGGACACCGGACGTATGCCGATATACATATATCACGAGAGTTTTACCGCAATAGTATTTTTCGGCTCGCCCGATGGACCATAAATCGACTTTTCGCGAGAGCACTCGTTTACACGCGACGCGGCGGCAATATTTCGTGACGATGTAAGCAGACTATTTTTCGTGGGAACGCGCAGACACTCGCAGTTGACTAGTCGTTGAAATCGCGATAGTAACATCCGAGAGAAAGAGAGAGAGAGAGAGAGAGAGAGAGAGAGAGAGAGAGAGAGAAAAAAGAGTAGCGACGACGGATACATTCTACGTCCTGCAGCTATTGCGTCTCTCGTACGTTCGGGTACTAACGTTTAACCA
>NW_012130133.1:397376-399515 GCF_000143395.1 Atta cephalotes
CGACGAGACGTAGAGAGAGAGAGAGTGACGAGAGAGACAGACTAGAGAGTAGANACGANAGTNANAGAGAGAGAGAGAGAGAAATAGATGCACGCGGATCATTCTACGCCTGCAGCATTGCGCTCTCGATTCGGGTCAATTTTAACCAGAATGAGCCGCCGCAGCCGATCAGCCAGCGATTCACACTGTTTCGAACGCATATCTCTCTTTTATTAGGGCCACAAAGGTAATCAACGATTTACCACATTTGTATATATACGATTGTATTTGCTGGACAAAAAATACGTGGAAAAATACACGAACAATGGCACACCTGCCGCGGATATATTTTTTGTTTTGTAATTTAGCGGGTGTTGTTACGTGTCGCGCTCTCTATTTTTGTAAATTATAGCCGCTGGAACATTGGCGTTAAGATATCGGAAACGGTTACAGGACACAAATTGAACAGCATATTGTTTTAAAGAGTAATCGATAATTTATCGCATCGCGATGGCCAACGATAAAGAAGATAATACATCGAAAAATACGCTTCTTTCAGTAAAGATAAAGAAATAGTACACATGAGAGCCGCATAAGTTATTTCACGTACAATACACGGAAAAACTCATTTTGTTAAAGTATCTAAAAATTTCTCTAGATACAGATCTGAAAATAATTTCGTTAAATTACCAAAATATTATATACTGTTAAATATTTAAATTAATTTCTTAAATTAAATAACATTTGGTTATTTTTAACTTTCCAAGTGTGTAAAAGTGTATAATTTTATTATTATAAAAACGTGGTTAGTAAAACTTAATCAACCTATTTCTGTTGAATTGCTCCGTTTTAACGAAAGTGTTCATTAACGTATATATTCACTTAGTAAATACTAAATTAAATTTGCTACACTTCTTGAATAAATTGTTTAACGCCATTGTTTCAGTTAATTTAACAATATATTGAGTAGAAGTGGTGACCTGTAGAAATGATTAAAAATAACTCAAATTGGATATAAGTTGACATTTTGAATTTGACAATGTAAAAAAGCTCAAACATAAAGAGCAATGTTTCAATTAATTTTAGCAATCAGCTCGAGCATCCTGTATAACTATTTTGATAGTCCAATAAAATCATTTTCAGCTCTGTATTTAACTAAATTTATAGATACTTTAACAGAATTGTTCTTATGTGCGCCAGAGTGGTGAAATTTCTTCCAACAATACGAGCAGTAATTGCATTCCGATAAGAAAGTAAACGTTTTCAATTCAACGACGAGATTTTTGAAAATGTATCGCGAGGCCGTGACGACCGTAACGACTCATGCATTACGAATGCGCAATGAGAGTGATCAAATGTGCGTTAGCTGCATACCATCGCGTCACGCCGCGCAATACAAATCCCGCGGGCGGGCGGAAGGAATTACAATGCATATAATACGCGGCATTTGACTAGCTCCGCGTATAACTACGCTATTGTAAATCGACAAACATTTCGGCGCATACAAACGCGGTCTATCGGGATATTTTGCCGTCGTGCCGCAGTGGTAATGCGTCTGGAAATATTCGAGTCATAAGTCGGGCAAATTTCCACATTGTTATTTAACGCGAGACACGTTCCGCGCAAAATTCCTATGGAAATGATATAACTTTGATCTGTTTAATTTTGCGAAAGATCAATGGGATCGTAGGAGTGAAGTTTTCGTGAACTTGAAGAAAATGAAAATATCCGTTCTGCAAATCTATGAATTATTCATGTATTTACTTACATAAATAATAGCGATCGATGGTAATCTTTATAACATTGTTGTAATCATATCTATTATTTACCGCAAACATTACCGAGAATGTCTATTAACGAAACACGAAGAGGAGACACGTGCTTTTATCGTTGTTAGATACCCTAAAGGTACTCAGCCTAATTGCATAAGTGGGCCTCCGAATATCGACCGGGCGAGTCGAGCATTGCACGACACGGGGTAAAAGGGTAAAAGAAATAAACGTGAAGGAGCAACGCGGGGGAGAATCTTCCACGCGAGAATAAGAGGGAAAGAGGAGCAAGAGGGGGGGAGAGAGAGAGAGAGAGAGAGAGAGAGAGAGAGAGAGAGAGAGAGCACGACGAGTCGACCGACGTACGAACGACGTACGACGACGAACACGA
>NW_012130133.1:400459-409052 GCF_000143395.1 Atta cephalotes
GAGAGAGAGAGAGAGTCAGCCAGTGCCGATCGACGAAGTCAGGTCGAACAACGCAAGGTAGAAGGAGAGGACAGGTAAAAAGAGGCAAGGCAAACCGGAAAAGACGTCGAACGACTCGAAGAAATTGCTCTTAACGATCTTCGATTTTCTCGTTAGACGGAATCGTTCTTGGAAGCGCTGTACGCGACGGCCAGCGTCGCTACGCCTCCTGCATTTACCGCCGAGCTAGCTACCTATAGCTCGAACCTCCGCCAACTATCAGTTTTCTTTCTATCAGCAGCCTTTCGTCTCCCCGTGTCACTCCTCCTACTTCATCCTCTCATCTCCTTCTTCGCACAACCTCTCAAATTATCCTTTCGCACCCCCTTTTCCTTATTACTCCTTTAACCTAGTCGCGACTTAACTCGGTCACGACGTCGTTGATCTTACCAAAAGGCATCCCGTTCGGCCGGCTTTAATCCATTTTAATCGGACGGGATGAGTTAATTTTAAAATGTCCTCGTAATTTTACTCTTGCATATTTTGTTATGTAATTATATATTTGCACTCTGTCGAGTAGAATTAAACCGCGAACATTTATTATGCGCAAAACCCTGCATATATCTGTCGTTACTAATTTACGATAAAACGTATGGATAAACGTCACGAAATATAATTTATCTAAAAAGTTAAAATATTTTGTAGTAACGTAAATATTTAAACAATTTTTTATATATACTCATATATTTTTAAATTATTATAAAAACTGAAACTGAAATTATGAATTTAATGTTATACCTTATTGCCGAAAGTTATGTTGTATTAATAATTTGATATAAAAAGCGATAAAAAATGGAATGCTATGAACAAGCAAAAAATTTTAAATATGAACACATTTACACTGTCAAATTTAATGTCAAAATATATTAAATTTGAATTAATTTTAATCATTTCGTAGATGATATCTGCTCTTACTTAATATGTCGTTAATTTAATTAACACTAAAGTTAAACAATTTAATTAAGAAAATGCATTAAATTTAGCTTGAATTTAGTTTATTATTTACTGAGTGCATATGTCAATATAGTGTTTACTTTGAAACTATAGAAATGGATTGATACATACGAAAGTTGAAAATAACAAAATGTTATTTATCAAGGAATTCAGTTACCTCTTTTGATATTTAAGATTAGTAGAGAGATTTTATCATTTCTTTTGCAAAAATCACAGGGAAGATAATCTGTGACAGATCAACAATTTCGATATAGATCCTTGAACTTTGAATTTCTCTTTTCCTTTGATGCATTGCCTCCGTATAAAATGGAAAGACCGCACGTGCAAAAAAAAAAACTTTATTCCTCACAAATAATAACCGAAACGCAGCGACAATAGCGCTGGCTGGGTTATGTTGTACTGACGGCTGATATTGTATTTCTCTTTATATTTCCGGAATGAGTTGAATGCCGTTTCTTTCGAAGTGCGGATAGAAATACCGCACACATTCGTTCGTTCGTGGCAAAAAAAAAGGGAAAAGAACGTGGAATAAATCTGAAAACTGTATCGAATAGACGATTTTCAGTAGCTCAATAGGGCCTCCGAGTTATGTCATATGAATGACTCGTATTGTCTGCCTGTTTACGTTGCCTGAATAGCGGCCACATTGTTTCGCTTCGCACGCGATGTATGACGGTCAAGTTGTCACACGTCCGTGATTCCCACATTTTCTACGTACACGGAAACGTAACACGGACTCTCATTCGGTTTTATCGCGGTCGAACAATTTCTCATCTCGACAAAATTATTGAATTATTTCATAAAACTTTTAATAATTTATTATTGTAAAAAAAATATGTCGGATTATTATTATTCATTTCAATAAATCAGTCTCAAATATGGTCTAAATAATATTCTATACCAATTTGTATGAATGCAGGATGTTTTTTTGCATTAAAAAAATTGTTTACGTGGCACATATTTATGATTCATCATATATACGCAGCATATTGATTTTTTTGTTTAATAACTTCCGGTTAAATTTTCATTATTTCACGTTTTGCGCCTGTTTTAGCTTAGTTGAGGATAAGAGTACAACTAAAATGGGGAAACTGTCAGGATGCGTAGTAGCGAATACAAGAATAAGGATGCCGTTTGCGAAGTCCTTCATCTCATTATGAAATGTATCCGAAAGTTACACACGTTTCAACTAAACTACTATTCCTTCAAAGAAAACTAGCTTATCTAGTTATCTCAAAACATTCGTGTGTGATGAAGGTAACAATTCTAAGCTCCTGTCTTCTGTCTTCTGTCTACCTAACAATTTTTTAAAAATCCATAACTATCATTGTAGATATTGTAAATAGATTAGATATGCACGCGAATCTCAAAATTCAGATTTTTCTTTTTGAAATATGTGTAGAGTGAGAGATAATTTTAAATATGGTACAATTCTGAATAAAATAAGGTTTGAATCCACTTTTAGAGATGTAAGTTTGGTTTTGTCTCTCCTCACAATAAGATTACAATTATCAAACTTAAATCTTGAAATTTGATTTAAATCTTATTTCAGAATTATATTCATTCAGAATTATATATCTTATTTTAAATTATATTGTCTTACTCTATGTTGAAGCTTTATAATTATTCAATTAATACCTTCCTAACTTTGCTATACTCACATACACTTTAGAGATCAAAGGAGCAACAATAATCTTTGAGTAAAATAACATTTTATTATTTTTGACTTCCATGTAGATCAAAATCAATCCATTTCTGATTGCAAAGTAAACAACGTCAATATTAACGTATACACTTAGTTAAATAATAAATTAAATTTGGGTCAAATTTTTAATACATCTTCTTTGAGTTAAATTATTTATCTTCTTGTTTTGTTGGTTGAATGGCATATTGGATAGGAACAGTTGCGATTTATAGAAATGATTGAAAATAATTTAAATTAGGTATAATTTGACATTATGAATTTAAGTACATACACATGTATACACATATATATAAAGACATATAGAATCTGTAGAAATTATATAACTTTCTATATTTCGCACTGCTCTGATATAAAAACAAATCAATTTTCCAACAAAACTTTGCGATTCAATCATAATTTTTGTTGTTATTGGCTGCGTTCAGTAGAACGTTTATTTTGCAACTGTTGGAAGTTTTCTCCTTGCTGATTGGATTATACTTTTAGATCTAGAAGAATGGTCTTATCTCAGAAGACAATCATAAAACGGGTGCAAAACTGTTGTGTTCTGCTGAACATAGCCATCGATTTATTTTTATGGTCAAAGCAACATAAAATAAAATTGTTACGTAATGCTTGAAATTAAATGTAGATTCTATATTTCTGGATATTTCTTTTTTTATTGATATCAATTATTTAATAACGATTTATTAAGGGAATTCACGCAAGTAAAATTTTCCTATTGCACATTAAAATGTAATCTTTGCTTATGTATCTGTTTCGTAATTCGAATAATTGAATGTCATAATTATTAAACTGTCACTCATATTAAAGTCATAATCTTTCTTGCTTGAGACGGAAACTCAATTGTCACTAGAATAAACTGACATGAGTATGCGGTGATATAGCAAATAATTTGTAATAATTCTCTCATTAAAGAGAAATTACCAGAGAATTCTAGCGACTCAAACATCTAATTAATTCGGCATATTTCAACTGTCTGTCTATAAAAATAGACGAATCGAAAAAAAATTTCCGCTAATAATTTTTTATTCTTTCGTGTTTCAGTTCAAGGTCTCGCAACTCTGACGACACCGTCGTTGTGTCTTTTAGTAGCTGCAGTATTACAACGATTTCTGCTGCCTGTGTAAAATCTTCTGGCACGATGAGAGCATCAACCTGACTAACGCGAGAGAATAATGGGAAAGCGGATCACGCAGGAACCAGAAGGCGAAGAATGACCAACGTTTCGTGACGAAAGACAATCATATCTTAATACGAAGCGAACTGCGACGAGAAATCGCGGGGGATTCGCGTCAGACTTGTCGATCGTTATCGCAACGGCGAACACGCGTCCTTGCGATTTTTACACGTCGCTGCGCCTTCTCGTTAGACCGAAAGAAAATAAGCATTGATCCGCTCATTGTTACTCTCGAGAACATTCTCCCATCTTTCCAACACGCATAAAATCCTAGATAGTCTAATTAACTACGGAAGAAAATACGCGATAACCAAGTGGGCATCCACAAAGTTCTCGCACGTGCGAGGAACTCCTCCTTGACGCTCGTCTATTCTGTTAGGATCGATATCTTCGTCGTTACTCGTGAAATAGATTCAAATCGGCCGCACTCAGGAGTTCAAACTTTCGATAATGAGAAGGAACTATTCGAACTTTCCATCTTAACGATATAAGTTGGAAAATGAACTGATTCTATAGCCGTAAAATAAAATTTGAATAAAATTTCATTAACAAATTATTATGGATTTAACAGAAATTGCAAATTGAACTGTCACTTGATACTACATAAAATGAAACATTGATTTCTTACTTTCTTCGGAAGTTCGAACCCCGCATGAATCTTTATTTTTTGTTAATAGTTCTCAAAGAAGTACAATCAATCGGAATCATGAATGAGAAATGAGATTTTATGTCGACAAAAGGAAGAAAAGTAATTCAATACTGTATCAGATAACACTCGCAAGTTAATTAAGAATTTAAAGTCTACACCAAGAAAATTTAATGAGCTAAAAATACATCCAGTGGTTCCGATCATATTGTATATATATTTATATTCCCACATGCAATTTTCATTGCAATGCAAGACTTTTGACATTTGCGATATTTTTGCATCGAAATAATAAGCAAATCTCGTGTTTTATATTTTCGTTTTTTTTGCTTATGTTTGAATCATAAAAATGATTCAAAAATATATAATCTGAATAAAGGAACAGAAATGATAACGTATACGGAAAAAATATCTCGGGGAAGTAGCTTTAAAAAACGACATACATAATTTTCTGAACGTGATATATTGTAAGTTTTTAATTTGCAAATCTTCCCATAATATAATGATACGAAATTTTTGCAACCAGGAGAAATCCAGGAGAAATTTAAAAGCGTCGAGAACGTTGTACCTCAGGGTTCGGAAACCTTCTCAGCATGATACCGTTGTCAATGATAACAGGCGCAGCAGTTATCGAGATGCAATCGTTATCGATTGTATACGTGCCGCGGTCGAGTGTAAATATATATACAACAACAAGATAGGCACACATTTTCATCGAGCCCCGTCGTAAGCTTCCTTCATTCTAATTATAACTTTTAATTGATACGTATAATTAAAATAATAAGCCAAAAAGAAATAAATCTCCGATTGCACAATCACCCTCCCTTTTTATTGCAAAATACTTTATCACACCGAAAAATTCACTAAATGAATAAGTGCAAAAAAGAGAATCTCTCTGGGGTAAACAGTAATCCATAAGTGCATTTATTATCATAGAAAAGTATATCGTTAGAAAATCTTGAAAAAATTTATTCATCGTTATATTATAGATAATACTTGCTTCATCAGTTTTTATATGTCTACAAGTCATCCAAGAAGTATTGAAATTCATATTATATTTAAAATCGAAAATGTGATAAACACCGTAATTCATAGTTGATTGAATTGGAAAAAAAACAAAATGAAATTGAAAAAGTATTCACATTTCAACTGAATGTTTCATCTAAAAATATTTTGGAAAACATTTAATTATTTTGTATTTAACTTTTATGAAAAGACAAAACAAAGTTTATTCAAACATTATACGATAATTTATTTATGAATTTGATAGTGGTTAATCGATTAAAGATAATATCAATGAACGTAAATTCGTAAATTGGCAAATAAAAAAATCATAGTCTTGTAAAAAAATTAAGGAGTCCATTGGCTTGCTGTTTGCTCTAGGCGTTTCAACACCTGCGAGATTGTACAAGCGCATAAAATGCGTAACGAACATCAGCGTTGCAGTATGCGCGAAGTGTTTATTTTTTTTTATCGCGTAAACACACATGTATATAAACATATATGCACGAACGGTAGCAGTCGCCATCAACGATCGCGAGCGATCGGAAAATATGATTCATACGCGTAAGCCGATTAATTTACAAAGTTCAACGTACACATGGCTGACGTAGATATTTATACAGGACTCTCCGCGGAAATGCGTTATTTTTTCACCCGAGATTAATAGTTGTTATATTTCCGCGTTTCGCTGTGTTTTCGCGTGTCTCGCTGGTACAGTTGTGCGTCGTCGCGATCGACATATCGACGTAAATAAATAAATGTTCACATAATAAATATAATAACCAGAATTTTGGAGTACAGGGGCGTAAAAAATCCATTATGTCTACAGGATGTCGAGGTCTCAATAAAGTGGATTCGTATCCAAAACTAGAATATTCATAACAAGAATATTAAATGAGAAGATATTCAGACTATACGGTTAAGATACCGTTCATTAAGATTTAGTTAATACTTCCAAGAAGACGACTCGATAAAATATTCAATTCAAATTCCGAATTTTACGAGCGATATCGGTCTTTGCCTTCATCGCGAATACAATCATCTTCCATAATCCATAGAAAAACCGTTCGTAACTATACGCGAAACGATATCTACATAATAGCCATTGAACGCATTTTCGCGTGTGATTTACGTCGTTTGCCTTATTACCGTAATTCTCAGTTATTCAAATTCCCAGCTTGCATGGAGAATTTCATAATAAAATGTGATACGTTACTGGTGATGAAGTATATTGAAATATTATATACACGCGTTCAGAAACAACATTATTGTTTTCTTTGTTCGCTTTTCTTTGATGCGCATATCGGCAACATGCAATAAACACGACCGTTAAGCTCTTCCAGTTCCATGCTTTCTGTCTCGAAATCGATAACTTCCTAGGTAACAGCAGCAAGATTTCTCGCGACCATGGGACTGTTCGCAGGATGCGCCGCATTTATACGGAGTCGCGTGAAGCTGTAATAAAGAGAAACGGGAATATGCGAGTCTTCGCTTATAACAATTTCGTGTTCAGTATTGTGCTCGGTTTGTTTACTTCGAATGAGTCGAGCGCAAGCAGAACGCGTTTCGGCGTATAAACACAATTTGCGGGATGAAAAAAATTGTTGTATATACGATTTTTAACGAGTTGTAGCGCGCGTGTGAAAGATTTTGCACGATCGGGATGTCTCTTTGGCATGCAAAAGACCCGTCGGAACTTTAAGGTGGGAGGTGAAGTTTCGAGTTGAGAATTTGTCATTAATTCTCAGCAACGTGCTGCGTCATAGCTTAAGAAGGTAATACGTCATCGCGACAGGACGAAGGTACATACACCATTTTAATTATGTATATGTATAATAGTGCATTACTGTACATTCATTTGATCTAATTTCTTTTTTTATGCGATTTGTATTGTAATACTGTTAGATATATGTTGGCACAAATACAATAGGTAACTATTTTCCGATATGTGGATAAACTTTGATATCCAGATAATATAAAAAGTACAAAATCTTTCAAATGTAAATCATTAATACTGATTAAAAATTAAAAACAGAGCGCAGAGAACATGTGTGTAAACCAATAAATACTCAAAAGTCGAAATGATCGCTCTGACGTTCAGATTTTAATTCGTATATCAGCAAAATTTTCATATAATTATTATTATCTTGTACGTTTATCAGAGAAAGGTTTTTAAATAATAAATGCAGCCAGACGTTTAATACCTCATTTGATAGAGAAATTTCATTGTAGATAGCGATGCATAAATTCTACATTACATTCATTGTCGTTATTTTCGATCTCTAATTACACTTTGTTATATAGTTAATTAACTTTGTCGACACAATTAAACGCACTCGATGTACAAAAACTGTACCTAACTGATACGTCTTTTCTGATTACAACAGGAGAACACGAGGCACTTTATATTTACATATACCAGCAAGCTTTAGCTTTTCGTTTGCTTTGAAGTTGAACGGCAGTATGTTTTACGTCTTATCGGGGACATATCTCCGATATTTACGGTGGCATAACGGCGAGCAAAGATTGAAGAATTGTACATACCCTTGTATATAACTACGCTGTAATGTATAATAGTAAAGAATTACTCTCGAAAGGAGGACTGAAGGACTTCGGAAGTCTCGTGTGTGATTAAACGAACGCGGGAATGTCAATCTCGCGTCCGATAGGAAGATAACAGATATTTAGCCATATTGTGAAAGTGTTCAAATGGCGCGTTCCAATTATCATGGGACATCGCCAGATAAAGAATATACGCGAGAACGCGCAAAAACGCGCCCGTATCTTCGCTCGCGAGGCGAGATGTGTAGTTTTAAAAGAGAAGAAAAAATAAAGACGATGTACTCGGTGTTAGCTTTCAGTTGTACGAGCTTCTGGACACACACACACACACACACACACACACACACACACACACACACACACACACACACGACACGACACGACACGACACGACGACGACGACCACACACACACACACACACACACACACACACACACACACACACACACACACACACACACACACACAGAGAGAAGAAGAAACGTAACGTACGTACGTAGTAAGTAA
>NW_012130133.1:409072-410861 GCF_000143395.1 Atta cephalotes
GTACGTACGTACGACACACACACACACACACACACACACACACACACACACACACACACACACACACACGACGACGACGACGACGACGACACGACGCACACACACACACACACACACACACACACACACACACACATACACACACACACACACACACACACAGAGAGAGAAAATAAAAACGCCGATGCGGAAATAAATATATGTACCTCTGTACACACTTGTGTTTTTAAGGCGGTAAACGCACGAGAGACTCTTCGCCGTCGCGACGACGAAGAATCGAGTGGGCGTTCTGCTCATTGAGAATCAGGAGCATACGAGAAAGATTACGTTCTTATATGTATGGCCTAATGTATATATCTCGCGAATTTAGTAATAAATCATATTTCATTATACCTGCCTCTTTTATTATCCCAAAAACCCAAAGTTAATATCGGAAAGCGAAACATGTAATATTGATTATTGCTAAAGTAATATATATTCTTTCTTTATAGTTTCGCGCGAAAAATGGGATTAATTCAAATAAAGATTAAAAACGATCGATCTTTCGTTACGAAGACAATTTAAGCCGTGGATTAATATAAAGTCGTTAATTATTATTTATTCCGCCAATAAACATGACGCGAAAGAGCTGATGTTGATGCATATGCATGAAACTAATATTATTTTCTCCTCGCTGATTCCACTTTGTGAAACAATTTTGCCGAGAAAAACAACTCGTATTCACGGATCGTTTGAGAGCCGATGGTACCCGATGGAGAATAAACGCGTCAAGAAATTGCGATTCTTCGTGTTCGAAGATAATAGTTGGACGCAGACAGGAGAATAAGAAAGAGAAAGATGCACTGAATGAGCCAAATAGAATTTGAAATCTCCGGTCGATGTAAACGGTTGATCTACTGGCTGTTTCTTTGCTCGTAGACGCCGGAAAGCGATTAATGCTAACGACTCGTATGAAACTCGCGAAAGAGAGAAAGAAGGAGAGAAAGAGACGAAGAAAGACAAGAGGAAGGAGAGATGCATGCCGTCCTTTAAATATGTATCCATGCATATTTTACCGGGTGCTATTAGAAAAGATTTTCGCAAAATTCTGAAATGCTGCAATTGAGACAAGTCATCGTACCTATGCGACCGATGCGGGACATCGCATAGGTCGCATAGGTACGATGTATAGCGACGCTGTAATATCGAGTATAATTATAATACAGTTGCATTAACAATGGCAATACTATGGTTGATCACTAAGCGTCGAGATATTTTCTACGCCTGCACGTGCCGTAACTTCGGAAATAAGCATGAAATTAATTACCGTTCACCGGCATACCACGTTAACCGTGCTTGTTTAACATTATTATTCACTAGCGCATACCAAACGGTAACTGCGTTTATTTAAAGTTACGAGTTAAGTTATTACATGAGGAGATATGATTTGCATTACAATATGTGCGCTGTTCTGTTTCATGGTTATTTGTATGTATATAATACAAATATATTGCAAGAGTACGTATATTTTATATTAACCTATATTAGAATAAAATTCCGATATACATACATACACAGGGTGGCCTTAAAGTACGGCATCACCCATCCTGAGCAGCAAAGTGAACTGATGTGAGTCGAAAAGTCCTCTACCATTTTGCAATTTTTGCAATAGTTAACGAAATATTAATTACGATAAATCACTAAATATTGATCTTCAATAATTTTTTACTCAAATATTATCAATTTTATAGAAAAACAGTAAAAGATAAAAATTATTTATTTTCTTCTCATAATACGGTATTAAAAATAT
>NW_012130133.1:411614-415253 GCF_000143395.1 Atta cephalotes
GTTTCTTGCAGTTTTTCTGTAAAGTTGATTGCATTTAAAAAAATAAAAAATAAAAAATTATTAAAGACTAATATTTAACAATTTTTAGTAATTAATATCTCATTAATCCCATTGCAAAAATTGCAAAATACTTTTCGACTCAGTTTAGTCCGCTTTACTTGCTCAGGATGAGAGTGATATCATAATTTAAAGACTGTATGCCTATCAAAAACTTAATTTATCAAGTATTTTTACTACGTTTATAAATATAAACCGTAAATAAATTATACCAATAAAAATTTTATACTGCTATGAAAAAATTATTACGAATAAAAAATTATTTTTCATATTTAAAAAAAAGCTTTTTAAAACTCTTGCATTTTTGCCATATATCTCATAGGGATGGGATATACGGATGATGAAAAATTTACAAATAATTTAAAAACAAGAATGATACAATAACTTACAAATATGTCTACAACATTTTAAAATAAGAAATAATAAATAAATATATATATATATATATATATATACGAAGTAATAGATAATAATTACAATCTTTTTGCATATATTACAAGTATTATGAGATACGTGTTTCATGTAATGAATTATTTCATTTAACGCACTGAATCCAATCTGCATACTTCATGTGCTTTGAACATAAATTCCGTCTGCTAAAAATGCTGCATATCTCTCCAAACAAATGGAATATACAAGACATCAAGCTAACAAAACAAGAGCTAAGCTTGTATTATTTTGCTATATTTTATTCTTTACTATTCTTCTATATTTATATATTATCAAATAATCATTAAGTCTTTTGCATTTCCAGTATTTTAAATTATAATAAACAATTGTACTATTTACTAAATTGACAAATCGATTCAACTGATAATGACTTTATTAATATTAATAATAAAAGAACTGAAACGATAACATAATACTAATATAAACATATGACAGAGTGCTCGTGCAAATTATCCCCATTATTTTTTTCTAACTTCTTCGTGGCGGAATTACCCTAAAATATACTTAATATCAGATATTCCGAACAATCGTATAAGTACTTGTGTAGATATAATTCGCTTTATTTTATAATTTAGTTTCATATATCAGTTTTCATTTCAACTATTTTTGACTGAAATTCTAAAAAACTATTGCACCTCTTATTATCATTCTAGGTAAATATGTCTGACGAAATTCGTGGATCTCTTCGTCTATGAGCTTCGTGAATATTGACTAGTTGCCTAATCGGTTCTTGGCATAATGGACCAAACAATTCCCACGGTACGCGTAATAAAGCAGGTCTGTGTAGATGAGCCGCCATTGGAAAATCGATAACAGGCGATGCGGACAGATACTATCTGCTGGCATGTATCCGATACAGGCATGGCTCGTGCCAGAAGCATTGATCGCGTTACCAGTACATGAATAAGCGCCACGAAAGGAGGGATTATAACGAGCGGCGGATAGGAGACGAAAGGGAGATCAGTCTGGGATAGAGCTGAGAGGCGGATGGCGGAAACGAGAATGTTTGAGCGCGAAACTCATCTCCACATCCTCTTGACTTTTACAAACTCACTTTGATCCAGTTAGTATTGACACGGATGGACAAGCTTGATTTATAAGCGAGAGTGCGCGCGACACGTCATGAGTGCATGTCTCGTAATGCACTTGACATCGCGACACGGGCGATATCGCGACGGGTTGTGATGGAAAACGAGCCCCCGTCGGATCTCGATGCTCCCTTTCGACCGCGTTTAACGACCGAACATATCACTTTTGGCTCGGTAACGCGAGATAATTAATTATGCTGCCAGCTGACATCTGCCTGCGTTAAATCCGCGGACTGTCGCTTCACGTCCCTTCTTCGATCGCTCCGATCTCTGGTGCATAAGCTGCTCTTTTCCCCCAGTTTTGTTCGAAGTTGAGCGCATGGATTCAGGATTCTAAATCCGAGGGACATAATTGCGCGATGAAGCTTTTAATATCGAGCCGAACGTGATATTATTCCGCGACTGACGGATATTCAAATGTCTAGGGAGGTTTTTCATGAATAAGCCTTCAAGACGTGACCTTGACGCTTTATTGAAATTATTCCAACATCGGATTGTCAGAATGGGTAAATCGGTATCATAATGAATTGATCGATCCATCGATATATCCATCGGCAATGATGCCGCTGATCTGAGTATACAGTTACCTTTCTTTAAAGTGCAGGTTTCCTGTCTCATTATCGCTGACGAGCTCAGTCAGTGCGGCGTTTACTCATTCTCGTATTTTTCTTTTTATTTCTTTTTTTCCGTTTTCTCTGTGGATTTCTCTATGGAACATTTTCAGATGGCTGGTGCGCGACAATTCACTCGAGACTTGGGGATTATGGCGAATTAACCCTTTCTCGTGTAAACTTGCGCATCTGTCGCGGCCAATTTAAAAGTCACGTTTCCCAGGTATAACCTACAACAAAACGTCGCGTATACGCGACACACGGATATTTAAACAGATTATTACCAGAAGCTTTTTGCTCGCCACCTAACAAATGGATAACATTTTTTGATAACACAAAAAAATAATATCATACAGAACTTTAAGTTACGCACGCGTCGACGAATTTACTGAATAGCAAAGCCATATTTCTACGTCGAGTTTCTATTATATTGCGAAACGTGCGCTTGCATTAGATGTTTAAATATCACATTGACAAAATGGATGTGTAAAACAAAAACCGACGAATATCGATAAATATCAAGAAAATAAAAAAAATTAAAGAAATTCTGTTGTTAGACTTAACTTTAAATATTTAAAGAAAGTGTGCGAAAGAAATCTTCAGATAGTAATCGCAACTCATGTTTCATTTAAAATTTATTTTCAATTTTCTTCATGAATATAACAAGCAAATTTTTAATTAGAATAAAAATATTTTTGTTTGATATTTAATTTTATTTAATATTAAATTAAATGTTTTAATACATTAATTTTTACAATTAATCCATTTCCAGTTAATATAATTTAATATAATTTATACAGGCACTTTGCAGTAATATATTTATATATCACATTGAAAAAAATAGACCGATAATTACTAAATATTGAATAAAATAATTTTATTTTTTTAATGTTTATTGATTATTATCAAATAGTTGGTTATATTATTACGTACATTTGGTTATATTTACTAAATGTTTAGAAAAATAAAAGTTTTTTTAGTTATATTAACTGAACATTTGATTGAAATTATATCAGTCAGTTTGATATTAACTTGAACTATTACCAAAACTTTTTTCAATGCAGAATCAGGTTGTGCTAAAAAAGTTAACAGCTCAAGAATGCAATTCTTTTTTTCGAGAGGAAATTCGTTGCTCCAGTATCTCCTCGGTACTTGCAAATGCAGGAAAATCATGAGTATCCCTGGAACTTTCAACCGCACGAAACATGTATCAGCGTACTCGCTCCGATTCATGGCAATCGTTCACCATCTCCAGTAATTTCTTCCGCATTCTCTCTCTCTCTCTCTCTCTCTCTCTCTCTCTCTCTCTCTCTCTCTCTCTCTCTCTCTCTCTCTCTCTTCTCTACTTCTACTATTACGTACGTTACGTTACGTTACGTTACGTTACGTTACGTAACGTTACGTACGTTACGTACGTTACCGGTTAACGTTAA
>NW_012130133.1:415507-429722 GCF_000143395.1 Atta cephalotes
ACTAACCGACCACGAAACAACTACGTACTACCGTACGTCGTCCTCCGTACTACTACTGGTCGACTACGTTCTACCTACTCTCCTACTATTACTTCTCTCTCTCTCTCTCTCTCTCTCTCTCTCTCTCTCTCTCTCTCTCTTTCTCTCTCTCTCTCTCTCGTGTGTTCTGAATTATAGAATGTTAAAACGTAGCGGTAAAGCGCACCTGCTTCTCACTAAAGAGAGAGAAAGAAAGAGTGAGAGAACATGCGCTAGAAAGGATCGATCGAAACCACTTGCGAGTTCGCATACGTCCTCGCGGAATTTCACTCCCTCTCGTATGGTGGCAACTTTGCGATTCCGTATCGACTACATATATCGGTCGGGCTAACGAGCTGTCGGGAGAGAAATTGTTTCTCTACCCATGAATACGACCGATCGATGAATGGCCCGAGGCCGAGCACAGACCGATGCAGTCCTGAGCTTTAAGCGTGCCCGACTTGCCCGCGAACTCTTTATCGCAGCATATTATCGAAGTAGGCTTACTATTACTTTTGTGCCGTTTCAACCGGCCGCTTGAGCTCTTGTAATTTTCTGCAGTAATAACTCTTATCTTTTTATATTATTCCTGAGTATGTTAGCCAGCTTTTTAATTGATCAATATACCGGATATAATAATTCGTGATACTTTTCACTTTCGCCATGATTCGTTCCTGCTGTTTCTGTTTAACATTTATCATGCTTAATGTCTACAAGATTGATTTCTTAAGTGTTTTTTTTTTCTTCTATTATGTTTAATTTAATTCTTTTTTTCTCTTTATCCGCTTATAAGGGCATGTTCGGATTTTCATACCCTTAAACTATTAAGAAATTGATCACAGTTGAACATGAGAAAAATAATCGACTATGATTAATCTTACATCAAATTTTTTACGTTAAATTGTAATACTATTAAATTATAATACTATTAATGTTAAATAGTACTATTAATATACAATTAGATCTGAAACAATTATTTATTGATTATTCTGACAGTTTTATTAACATACATTTTGGAGATTACAAATAAAATGTTCGGAGTTTTTGATCTGTAAATCCTAATCATGAAAATTTTGATATGATCACTTTATCCATAACAAAAATAAATTATATAAAAAAACTTTTAAATTTCTCTAATGATAATAATCATAGTACAAAGTTGCGAATTCGTTCTCTGTGTCAAAAATCAAGGCCTCGAAATCATTTGAAACACGTATCAGATTTTATTTGATTGCCATTTCTCGGAAGATAATGGCAAACCGAGAGTAACTTGCTATGACATTTAGAAGAGATGACTGTTCATCTTTTCTACTAGATCATTCGAAATCGATGTTGAATCATAAACTGAAATCGGATTCCGACAACATTGTCTATTTTATAGACAATTTTGTCGGAATTGGACGCAATCTACACATATACGCAATACATACATACAATATACAGAACATCATACATCATTATATAGTACTATCTACATTAATATTGTACGCACACATTTTATTATTGTAGGTACACATAAAATTTTCACAAGAATTTCTCATTTTCTTATATTAAAACTTCCAGACTTATTTTTAAAAGCACAGTATTGTTTTTTCATGTGAACTTTACACGGGACTAAGCTTGTTTTATACTTAAACGTTTAGAATGTAAAATTTTATATAAAGTAAATGTTATGAGTTGATGCACTAAAAACATAATAAAATTGTAATTTCCAATTTTTTTTCATTTTGTATATGAAATCGTTTGATCTTATATGTATTATTACCTTATATGTCTAAACTAATTGTAAAGAATTTATAATCAACAAAAAGATTTCCTTGTTAGAAAAATGCCAGTAAAATAGATGATTTTAAGATCTACTTAAAAGTGTAGATAATATATGGCTGCTGTTATCCAATATCTTGCGCTAAAAAAAAGAGAAAGAGGGCGAGTCATACGATAAGAAGTGGGATTTCAACATGTAAGAAATAAATAGGCGATACGGATGATTAACAAGCAGTGGAGCTCTCATGGGGTAAAACATTAGATGCAAGACTAGCAGTATGGAAAACGAAGGATCCTAAGTTCTAATCCCGGTTGGATTCATTAATTTTTCTGTCGTTTACAACTACGTTGAAAAACGTGTATGTGGTAACCGTTGAAATACTCAAGTACGGGGATCGAATAGAAGAGAAGCATTTTGAAAAGAACAGTGGCATACAAAGAAGGATAGATGCCGAGAATACTAGCGCCGCTATTGAAAGTGGATTTAGGGATTATTGATGATGCTGAGAAAGTACGTTACGTGACAGTCCAGAGTTAGACTTCAGCGTTGTTCAGTGCCATCGCACACTGTTCAGGTAGATCGCCTTTGTCTTAGCCTCTGCTATTCTGCGCAACTTTCGCTATTCGCGCCGAGTCAGTGAAAGTTCTGTACTTAGAGAGAAAAATGTTCTGGTGAAACCAACAAAAAGGCCTAACCAGACTGGCATTTCGGTACCAATCTGATTAGACCTTTTACGGCACATTTCGGTGAGATCTTTTAGTTATCAAATTTTTTGATTACCAAACACCTTTGCTTTACTTTAAATTAATTCTGAATGGCGTTGGTTTGGCTTTGGTTTATCCTTTTTTTTTAAATGATAGCAGCCACTTAATTAAATCGAAGTGTTCCGAATCCGTAAAATTATCTATAAAAGTCAATAGTTCACATAACAAGTTTTCTTTTATAAATTTCATTATTGCAGTTTTGTATTTCCAAATTCAAATTAAATATTTTTAACAACTTTAACTTTTTCTTTAATTTTACTAATCTGTGTCTCTTATACCAGTCTGTACATGCATACAATAATGTTGAATTATTTGCAAATCATGACGAAATACTTCTTGATTTAGTTAAATGGTTGCAAACATCTAGAAAAAAATAAGCTAAACTAACGTCGTTTGAAATATATCCTCTGATGCCTATTCGTGTTCACTCGCTTGCCTTGTATTGCTATATATAATGCTTGATCGACTTTAAAGCATTCATAGATTTTCGATTAAACTCTGTATTTTAATCGCGTCGAATAAAATATTCAGTCAGCAGAGATTAGTCTCAAAGAAATCATCTGTCAATACATTAAATGCAGTTTCAAATGATATATATATATATATATATAACACATATTCGCAATCGACAAAATATAATTTTAAAATAAAATAAAATGATTATATAAGATCAATAATTTTCTATGCAAGATACATTACAAATCTATTTTTTATACATTCGCAGTGATCATGAGAGAGTCAACGACATTGCGAAAATGAGAGAGTCGATTCAGCAGCGCGAATAGTGGCTCGTTATCGGCGTCGCGGCGCGGCGTCGAAATTTCTCCACGGTCGGATCGGCGTGTTGGAGAGAGAGTCCCGAGTGCAATCTCGATGACCCTTCATCCTGCCAACGTCCAGGACGCGCACCGGACGCCGGTGCCCGACGTGAGCGTTGGTCGCGCTCGCGTGGAGGGCGACGGCCGCACGTACATGTACGCGTCCATCCGGTCGGTCCAATACGTTCTCGCTCTACTGTCACTTCATTTGCCGTCCCCTCGCCGATCAGCCCGTAGCTTTCACGTTCGCTCCCGCTGCGACGCGCGCGAGCTCTCAAATCCGAGGCTTTCTCAACCCCTTGTCCCCCTCTTGCCACCTGTTCTGTGCCCACTGCCACCTTGCCCTCGTGGTAAGGGCACAGAGTACAGAAGGGTCCATTCTCGCTGCACGTTGACGGTGACCCCCCACCGCATACACACTATCTGAAGCGTACACGAACGGATGCGGTCATATAATCAGCACTATTGACGCCATTATGGTCCCGCAACGGCAACCCCGTCGATGTCGCCGCCACCCCCATCTCTCAAATACATGACCTGACATCCTCGCTATGCCATTCCCTTCTCTCTCCCCCGCGATTCATCCCACAGACGAAATTTCGTATTCTCGTCGACGAGCCTCGCCGGAGATGCACAAATAAACAGGCCACGTCGTCTAATTGTCTTTGTCTCCGTGGGTCGATTATCCTTCACAGTCCACTCTAATTCGTCCACCGAATCCAGTTTCTATTTCCTTACTATTTCAATTTCGATCTCTCTCTCTTCCTGCCTTCGCTGGCGTCTTTTTAAAATTTTTTTCGCGAATTTTAAAGTATAATGCATCTACAGAAAAAAATATCCTGGTTAAACCAACAAAAAGTTCCAACCAGAATTATCATAACTATTTTCTAGTTATCATAATCTGAAATTATGTTTGGCTTCACCAAAGTGACATTCTGATTGGTTTTTTTGTTGGTTTAATCAGAACATTGTTCTCAATGTAAAATTTTTTAAATAAAAAATGTTTTATACGGCAAAACATAATTATTAAACAAAGTATTATAAGATCATAATACATAAGATCATGGATACACAATTAAATAACTAACTAAAGTAACTGCTATCTCAATACTGAAAAAAGTATTAACAATCAAACGTCACTTCTGATATCAATTACAAAAATTTCGATATCTACTTATTGTAGCGTCACAGTCATCGCGTAAGATCGAAGATTTTGCAGTATGCTTACAATTTAACGTGCGAATTACCGTATGCGCTGCACGGTGACATGAAAACTTTCACGCAAACACTTTTGTTAGATTCACGCGCCGATAAGTTTACGTGGCGCACTTGACTCTCCATCACAAAACACTAATTTCCTCGAGGCGCGCAATTTGCGCCCGCGGTATACGTCGCGATTATTACCACGTACAAGATCACGCCACGGTTATCATATTTTTTTTCGTTATTATTCGTAATACAGACCTTTCGTGTCGGTTATTAAAAGCGCCGCAAGAGAATGCGCGCTGCGTGATGCGATGCATTACTGTTAATGAGAAAAACCCGGTATTGTCCGATTTTAATTCAAAACTAGACGCATCTATTTTGTTTATGAAGATTTCACACAACCAATTGGACATGCCAAATATCGATCAATCTGATACTATTAATTTAATTTTCTACCGACTTCGTTCGATGGCAGACGCATCTCTCCGGAATCAGCAGTAATTGCTCTCAATAAAGTAACAGATGTTATTGCTTTCGCAAATAAATGCTGTTTCCTCCAGATTTATTTGCATAGGTTTCGTTTGCTACATTTTTTAATTATGATAAAACTAAATCTTATGTTATTAAGGAAGAGTTGCTAAATGCATATTAATTAAGTTACTTTTGCTTGTGATTTGTAAATAAAATTTGAAAATTGTAGCTTGGTGTTTCAAATACCTATTATTACAAATCTTTTACCAATAATTAATAAATTTATTTATTATAAACTTTCTTATAACATGTTACAAAAATATAATTTATGCAATCGAATTTTTATTTACGAGTGAAATTTCACTCCAAAAAAAGTGATAGTTGCGCCAGTTCGGCAAGGAGTGAACTTCACTTTACTCCTTCGGGAGTAAATTTCTTAATTTAATCTAAAAAGTCAATTTCATTGATTAATATATCGCTTCGCGAAGTTGAACGACGCTTTTTTCTATCATATTCGTTCGTTTGTGCAAAAGTACGTCGAAAGAGCATAATAATTTTTAAATTAGATATAGAGAGACTAAACTTAACATTTCAGAGTAAAATTTCAGTCTCTCTCTCAGAGAGTGAAATTATTCACTCTCCATATAAATTGAAAATTGACTCCCATTTGGAGTCAATTCTTTAGTCTCTAAGAATGAATGATTCTTCACTTTCTAAGAATAAAAATTTCACTTCTGTCGGACTCGCGCAATTATTATTCTTTGAAATTTGATTCCTAAAAATTTAGAGTGTGGATATTTGTGGAGCTTGTGGACTTTTTAAATCGTATCATCTTTGAAGGCATCAAAGTAAATTAAAATAAAAACTAAAAATATAGGATCAATACAAAAAAGAAATATACTAGTATAATTTACAATATTCTAGCATCTTTTTCAATCATCACGGAAATAATTACGATTTCCGAATGATACACATTTGTGCACATATACGCGTCTAAATAAAGGCACATCTCTTTATGAGAAAATTCATCGCCCGGTAGTAGCATGTAACGTGTACGTTATGCGACGGGCATTAAACTTACGAGCGCGTGTAAACAACAAGACTTGACGAGGAATGTATTACTGGACTGAAGGCAAATATGGACGAAAGTGCAATTTCGCCGACGCACGCCTAATGAAGCAGTGCTCTGCGGAACGTTTCGACTTGCGCGATCGTGCTTGTCCGAAGTTCCATAACAGCGACTATATTAATTCCGTCTTTGAGCGAACGCAATATTCGTCAGAAATCCTCCTTTTATTCGACGTTTGTAAAAGAGAGCAAATTCGCGAGATGCAAATCTCTCCGTCGATCGATCTTCCAAGAACAAGCGCACGAAAATTAAACGCATTATATCTTGAGATAAGGAAACAGGCGCTGACGGGGATTTGGAGAACTCGTCTCGAGTTTCAGAACGGCCTTATAGATGATTAATCATGGAAGATACGCGAAGGATTTACCGTGGGTAAATGACCCACGTCGCGACAAATTAACAAAACGGTATAACTCGAACGTAAATGTCACCGAGATTCGTCCGCTGCTCTTCTATAATCCTGCCATCTGATTAATATCAATGAACACGGAATCTCTTTGAGAACGAGGAAGTAATGAAATTAAAAATTCGTCTTCTCCCACCCAAAGATAAACTCGAAGGAGGAACGTTAAAGCGTCATCGCGGAGCGTCAATCTACTTCTAGACGGACGAGACGGACGAGAAAATTTTCCTCGCGTTTCATGAAGTTAGAACTAGGTGTACTTGGGATTTTTTTTAGACGATTTTTCTAAGAGAGCGCGCTCAACTCTTTGACGATTTACTTCTTCTATGTATGACTTTGAGAGCGAACAAAACTTTTGCACATAACTTACCAAGATTAATAATAAGTCTTGATGCGATATTCCATATGATCTTTCTGGTATTAAGAATTGCATTAAATAATAATTTTGTTCATTTTTAAAGCTTACATATATAGTCACTTTCGTTTCTGTTTCAGATATAATCTAACACTTTTAATTAAACTTTTAATTGCAGCGAATAAAATTTAACTTTATATTCCACGGGTTGTTATAAAGATTATACAATTTTTCTAATATGTAATAAAATGATGTATTTTATGGAACAATATATTATTAATTTGATATTTTTTATTTTAATATCAGTTGTAATTTACTTTAATTTTATTTTACTGCTGTTGAAACCAAGTAAACAATGGGCCACGTCAAACATGTATGATACAAATAAACGAAATGCCTAAAAAATACGCACCGATCCTGTTCTATTATTTCAGTACACCGTTATCACAGTGTACAACTGACGTTAATTAATATCCCGTTTCATATGAACTGCGAGACACAATTGGTCTACGGCTGGCAATACGAAATACAAAAAAAAAGTAAATTGCTTATCTGTAAGCCAATGTGCGATAGTGAGATCTGTTAAAAAACTTGGAAGGCTATTGTAAAAATACTACGATCGGGATATCATGTTGTAATTCCAACATGGTAAATAACAAGTTGGGCTGGCGGTACGTTAATGAATCCCTAGCGAGTAAATGAACGTAAGTACTCGCTTTGAAAATAGTCTGAGACCCTAGGGCGGTGTAGCCATCTCTTTAATTAAAATTCGATAGACCGCCAACTGACTTTCTTTTTAATATAAGAAATGACTTGCTCCAGAAAACACAAGATGATTATTAATTAGCGAGGCGCGAAACTGCATCCTATTCAAACGCCATAATATAAAAAATGACAATGCTTGTCGCTCATAATACATCATGTTCGTAAGTCAACGTAAAGGGTCACGACACACATAAAGATTAACCGCGCGGTGCAGCAAAAATGATCCTTCCGTTAATTTGATTATTATTACCGCGAGTTTGTAAACCACTTTGTCGATACAACTATAATCGTTTGCATACAATTCGAAAGATTTAGAACAAGCATCATAAATTGTTGGGTTGAAACGAACCTGTGGAGCAGGGGATAGTCTCTGGGCGAAATGAAGGGGAGTCATACAAGGGTTAAAACCAAGCGCAAATATTGATTTTCAATTATACCATTCGTGACTTTGCGCAATGTCGCAACATAGGAACCCCGCGCGCACGGCAGCCTTGGCATAACACAAATCATAATCTCAAGGTCCATCGATGCATCTCGTCGCATTGATCTATCAAGAACACATAGCCAAATGCTTTCTCAGCGCTTAAATATTCGTATCAATTCAATTTGATTGAAAAGATTATTTTCTCTTTGTTATTATTATAATTTATTATAATTTTTATTATAATTTTTGTTATTATTATAATTTTTATTACAAATCAGAACAATAGACATGACATTATAATCTATCGTTAATTTTAGAACGTTATAGATACGTTTTGTAGTATAAACAAGTGGGGTTACTGAACGCTAAGATATGCCTTCAATAAAAATAGAAGATCCAATCTGCCATATATTAAAACTTGTATACAAGCATCAAATAACAAATCTTTGAAAATTCTATCCGTTACATATGTTATGGCAATAGAGCTTGTTATTATTATTATTACTGTTATTATTATTATAGCAATAAAGCTTGTTGTTGTTGTTGTTGTTACAACAACTTTAGATTAATATTTTTTGTTATTAAAAATAAGAAATGTATGAAAAACTGAAGTTACAACAATTATGATGAATGGCTTATTTTCTTACGTAAAATTTATGTATTAATAGCAATACTGTATCACTTAATCGATACGGCACTCTAAGGTTAAATTGTCCCTGAAGATAATAAATTATGAAGTCTTAAAATTCATTACTTTTATATTTCTCTACTCTATAAAATTGTAATTTATGTAAATTTAACTACAATATATTATAATTATAATATAAACTGAAAAAATATATAATTATAAAATTGTAAATAAATGCAAGTTGTAGGATGCTCACACGCCCAAAAAAAATTTTATATGTATATTATGTTAATATATTATATTAATTATATTTCTAAGAAACTGAGGAATGTAAAGAATAATTAACTTTAAGACTTTAACACTTCTGAGTATCTAGGTAATAAACTTATTACTTTTCTTTTCTAGAACAAGATTTTAAGAAAATCTATATCTGAGGTGTCGTGGCCATATCATTTAAAAATTAACTTATCGGTTGTCAATTTACATAATAAATAAATGTGACGGTTTTAATCAAGCTGATTAATTAATTCGATTGTCGATTATAATTTACACTTGTACAATATAATTCTCTCTTTTTTAACGAATTAAGATAAGAGAAAATTAAATAATAAATCTAAAAAAGGAATTTAAAGCTGCAGGAGGAACGTTGCTCTTTAACAGAGTATAGGTATCGATATTTTCGCAGAATTTCCAAATGTAAATATCCGAGTTACCTTGGACGAACCGGAGGTTTGTTGTCGCCACGTCGTTATCGTTCACTCTTGAAATGTATATATAAATACGTGTGGAATACGATAGAATTTGATGGGGAATATCGGAAAGCGATGATATGCGAAAGAATCGAGACGTGAAGAGCTTTTACCGGAACGTGGGACATCGGGCGCGCGCATCGCGTCGGTACTCTGTCGAAGTCGTACGCGCATCGGCTCTCTTTCTCTCGATTTGCCTCGTGAAATTTTGTCCCCTCGTGGACTTTGATGGGCGCTCCGGCGCCCGGAAAGAACTGCCGCAAAAAAGAGTGGCCGGTGAGGGAAATATCGGTTCTCTCGCATTGGGTTACTTCCGGTGAGGTGATTTTTCGGGAGAGTGAATCGAATGTAACGTGACGAGGCAAATCGGAAGGAACCAACGTGGAAACTGTTATATGTCGCATCGATATTTCTACAAACGTCCTCGTACATCCGAAAAGCGTTTCGCTTTTCGAAAAACGGCTACCGCGCCCAACGTGCGTTCCACGCAATTGCATTAAATTTCATAAGCTTTTCCACCGTCGTGATTCCAAGGTTTAAAAGCTTTAAAGCAGCGCGTGCCACGACTGAGAGCGAGCAATTCGACTATGAACAGTGGTCTCGTCGGCGTTTTAAAGTATTCGGTTCGTGCAAATGGAACTTGTTATCACGATCATCGTATACCTTTTACGTCACTCGCGAGTAAATAAATATCGGTAGCTGGGGTGAAGCGCTTTGATGCACTCTATCATAATAACTTACATGTAATTTTTGCCGTGACGTGAAACCTAAGTAAATTCACGAACATGTATATTTTGAAATGGACGCAACGCTGTTCATATGTGTCTCATAAGAGAATCTTGTTTACAGCTAGCAATGTAAAGTCGACACTTGTTTACTGTAATTCGTGGGTGAATATTTCCTACTTTTTTAGTTCCATAAAAGTTTTGTGTATGGTTACCGAGAGAGGGTTTCCCGTTTATTTCTCACTCCTTTCCTCTTTTACCATTCGAAAACATACTTTCGTTTCGCCACTTGAAACCAAATGTTTCTTGAAGCAATAACATACGGAGTCTGTGCTGAAAAACGGAGAAAATAACCGGAAGGAATGCGCCGATAGGAAATATAGCACTTGATATGAACCATCATTTCAACGGAAGGAAAGAAATCAAGATCGACGATACTCTTGCACTTATTTTTTTGTAATAACAGGAGCAATCAAATACGCTGATTAACTTTCATCCATTTTTTTCAATCGCGAAGCGATATAAAATACGGATTAAGCGCTTCATGCTAGACATTAAAAGCCTAAATTTTATATATTTTATTTTGTTTAAATTCTATCTCATTTTATTTGTCTAATTTAAAGAATTAAAATATGACACTGATTATTAAATTTAGGACTTTAATTATGGAACTTAAGTAGATCTATTATGATTGATATTATACTTCTTGTATAATTTGAATGTCAAACATATTAATCATACTGTCGAATTAGTCAATTTCCCTGTCACATATGTAGAGCAATTGACTTGTCGGGCAACCATGTCATACGACTGATGTAATAGTACCCTAAGGCGTGGTACGATCCAGGCAATCCCCTTAATACATTGACTCGTCATAATAAACATACGCGAGTAACATAAAAGCAGATCTGCACATTAGCGTGGTAATTAAGAAATTGGGATTGGCTAATGTATATTGCTGTGAACAACAAACCAACAATAAATTGCTAAACCTCCGACAAATTGCCAATTATATTATAACTCGATTGTAGTTGAAATCTTAATTAATTAATTTTCACACGAATGAAAAGGACGGTTTTTAAAAATAGTATTTAAAAATTCTGCTAGATACAGATTTGAAAATACTTTTTTTAAGCTGTAAAAATAATTTGGTCGCTCAAGCTGATTACTAAAATGTGAAAACTTTTTGCAGCATTGCTTATCATATTTGAATTTTCTACATAATTATTTTGATGGTCCGACAAAATCATTTTTAAATCTGTGTCTAAATAAATTTTTACTTCAGCAAAATTTTTTTCGTATATATGTACATGTATATATATAATATGACTCTCTTATAGTTTAACTTTTATTTTCATATGTTTAACAGCAGAGATATACATATAAGTAACTTTAAGATAGCTTGTATATTGCAAAAATCTTAGACATTCATAACAAAGTATTGAATGAGATATATTTAGAAAGATGGTTGCAGGTTATCACAGGAGAGAGAGTGAATTCGCTATATTGCACTTGTAAAATATTGATTTATGTGCAAGTTACGGGCAATGTATGTATACCGAATGAATTTACATATGTATTTACTTATCATTTTTTTACTACTCCATTTGCCTTACCGATATATGTGTGAGATGGATGTTGAATAAATGATCCAATTCTACCTCCTTTGAAACACTCAATATCGTATATCACGTTGCAGACGCGCGTTCTTCAACAGATAGCGGAAGGATTTCAGAACGCATTCTATTTAAATACTTGCACAGACACCACAGACGAGCGATGCCCTGCTAGAGTTGAATACTGCAGAGAAACACTTCCACGAAGTCGATTTATAAATCTAGATTCCGCACAAACCGCTTGAAGCGTTCGACCTGTCACGCGTGGAACTTCAGCGATTTATCGAGTGTCACTAGAAGACAGAAGCAACTTCGAAAAGTAAACTTATTTTAGAAAAAGTCGATGAGTCGACGCTTCGAAAACGTGAAAGTAAGCCGTATCGAGAACCACCAGAATTTTTCTTCTACCGTCGCGTCATTCATATCTCTTTCTTTCTCGCTGTCGTATAATAGTTGGATTGATTCCCATATATTTGTAATAATATTATTTAAATAAATATTTCAATTACTTATCAGAAAAAATATTTTTATTAATTTTGTGATTTTAAATTTATACAAGGAAAAACTTATTTTCTCTTTCTTAATCTAAAATAAATATTTAAAATAAACAAATATAAACAATATAATATGCAGTCATATAAATTCCAATATATATATATATATAAATTAAATCATATTGAAAATTAATCATATTTAAGAGTTTATGTTTTGTGAAGTTTTATAAAATTAATATATGTATACAATACGTCGAAAAACTCCATGCGAAATCAAATTGTTACGCGTCTTCATCTCATCGATAACTCGGCTTTCTTTTCTCGATGAATTGCTCAGCAAAACTGATTTCCAAAGCATTTTTCTCCCGACTCGTACGTTCGTCGAAGAGAGAAAGACTTTCTCGGGAAGAGGACTTGTCGCAGGTCTACGGAGTGAAGAAAGAAAGAAAGCCATGCACTTCGTTTCGAAACGATGCGACGTTCTACATCGGAAAATGAGAGAAATGGAACTGGACGAGGACAAAGGGAATGCTCGCGACAGAAAAAGGAAGATCGGGAAAGGATGGAAAATGAAGAAGAAGGACGAATCGGCCCGATGCTGTATAACAGATCTGACTCCCTCTCGATTCTTATCCGACCGACAATCTGGTAATGCAATCCCCCCTCGGGATCTGAGACTCTAGATTTTCTTTTCTCATGTCCGTCTTACAAACTGCGTCGTTGAGCGATAATGCGCACATGCAAATAGTTCTGCAGGTGCCGATCAAAGATATGAAATATAATCCATGATTCTTTTTTACAGAACTACTCATGTCCCAGGACACCAAGAAAGAATTGTGAAGCGCCGATAAAAGTAAAGAGAGAGAAAGTGGAACAGAAAGAAGAAAAATAAAAGTGAAAAGAGCGGAAAAGAGATGGAAGAAGGGTAGCTATGTACGTTGGGTCTCGCGCGCAAGCACGTTTGTCGGTATTACTGGAAAAAAAGAGAAGAAGAAGAAAGCATTAATTAATTCGTACCCCTCTTAATTGCTGCCGACGGCTTTAAAACGAGCCTGCAATTAACGCGCGATTCCATTAGAATCCTCAGCCGTAAAATTCTTTGCCGCTGGATGCTCCCACCGGATGCGGTTGAGGCTCTTCTAAATCGTTGACCGTCCGGGGCGTCGATCTTCAGGAAAAGTCGAATTGCTTCCAGCTTCGAACGGAAGCCGATTCTCGATATGTACGCATCGTACTGTGTGCATTTCAGCAGAAGCCTGGCACGATTTCATCGCAATCCAATTTATTCCCCCCCTCGAAAAAATCTCCATTTCGTTTTCTCGAAAAATTCCGGCAACACAAGATCGATATACGATAAATTTCAAAATATTCAACGAGTAAGAAATTCGACTAAAAAAACTGATCTTGCAAAAATTGGTTTTGTGCGTTAACGGTTATGCGAATATATTTACAATTTTGAAATATCGGGAAAAAATTAAATGCCTCAGAAATTAATTTAAAAAATGTATGAGATAATTATATATGAGAACGATCAAGCATAGAGTGAGAGAGAAATTAATATAATTCTCATAAAAAAACAAATTAGGATATAATGGTGATGATAAATTAATGATGATAAAGGATTTTTTGATGTTTGCTTTATAGAGAGAGGGAAATATCTAAAAAATTTTACTAAAATGAATATATCGCATCAATTTACATCCGATTGCAATTCAAATTGCTGAAAAACCGAATTTATTTTTTTCAAAATAATGAATGCACATATATATATATATATATATATATATATATATATATATATAATAATATACTATATATAATAATAAATAATAATAACTAACTACGACGCGAGGACGGATACTATATACGTACTAACTTTAACTTT
>NW_012130133.1:429742-434742 GCF_000143395.1 Atta cephalotes
ACCGTACTTAGTACTAATTACTAATTATACGTAACGTAAAACGTAAATTTTAATTTTTAACTTTAAATTAATATAATAACACATATATATATATATATATATATATATATATATATATATACGTATAAATAATCTGCATTTGAAAATATAAAAATATTATACAAATCGCGCATGAGGCCATCATTGACGTCAACATTTTTTTTCAGTCGTGCTGTATCTGCCCGTCCAGGTTGTATCTCTAAGTAAATTTGAATACAAATGTATCCACCAGCCGCGCCGAAATAATGTCGTTAATTACTCGTCGAAAACCAGACTGCGCCAGCGGTCCATTCGTCAATTCCACGCTCACAATACGTGTTGGATACTGCAGCTAGCAGCGATAGCCGTGATCGATCGTATGGTATCGAATGATCGCGTGGCACTGTAGTTATGTGAGTACTCTTGCGTGCGTACATCGATGCACGCACACACGTCGGCAAACTGTATCCATGTATCATCGCGGCACGATCAAAAACACTACACACGACGTGGCCGTTGAGAGAACGATCGACATACACAGCCATCCTCTAATGAACTTTCCAATTAAAAGGGGAAAATGATAACGGACACTATCACGGCTTAATCGACGCACAGAGAATGTGTCGTTTTACACGTGAATTTCGTGAAAGCAACAATTTGTTCAATTTAGATAGCAATCAAAGTATAAAAGGAACATCTCAGAGAGAATCTCTGGAATCAATTACATCAATGAGAAATGTATTTCCCCCCCCTCCCCCCCCCCCTCCCTCTCTCTCTCTGATGTTCTAGAGAAAATATGATAATATATAAAAATAAACATTGTTCGCTGTACTTGCAGTCTACATATTCTGTTGTATTTAGCTACTTTTATAGAATCAAATGATAAAGAAACGATCTAGCTTTGTGTAACATTTTGAACAGCATTTCAATCTTTCTTTAGCTTTTAATACACACTACAATGATATTTCTTCTCTCAATGATATTATGCATAATGTCGTCCTGAGTTAATTTTCATTACTTTTATATGTATACAAAATTTATTAAGTGATTCTTATATATACTTTAATATCTTTATAAAATACACATTTATAAGATATTTTTAAAAAAGAAAGGGAAAGAATAGAAATCATTAATTTAATTAAGCGTGCCTAGTGTTTCAAAGAAAAGAAATAAGCAAGATATGAATGACTTAATCGTGTTTATTAAGAATTGATCATGATGTGACATTTGAAAAAAATAAAATAAAAGCCAATTAAACCACATGTGGAAATAGTTTATCGATAACAATACACGCCAAATGCCGATCGGGTATGCGTTGTGACCACATACTTTACTTCCTTTATTTTCTTTTTATGATACTTTGACCATATTTCTCTAGGGCGGTTCTTGGGGTTGCCACCATCCCTGAGGACCTTCCAGGACGCGAGATCTCCCGTAGGTGTTCACCGCCTCGCGGCTCGACGCGTAAAAACAGACAAGAAAGATATTCCTTTAGGGAACTTCGGGAACGTCGAGCTGAGAAGGCTATGTCGGCACGAGAGAGGAAACGGAGACGTAAATAACGATAGAATTCAGAGAGGAAAGAAAGAAGCACAGGAGAACGAGACGAATATGTCGTAACGGTAGCGAAATAGCAGCGTACGCAAAAAAAAAAAAAATACGTTTATTCGAAATATTCTCAATATGTGCGAACAATTTATGATAAAACGATTTCTTAAGCTAATAATCTTTATCGAAAGCGCAAATCCTTTTAAATAATTAGATCATACAAATTGTAACTGTTAAATCTGTAATGTCAAATTTATTTAATCAAATTTAAATCGCTACTGCTCTTGCTCGATATATCTATATTTTATATTAAAACAATGGAATTGAACAGTTTAAAACGGTTTAAATTAGGTTAAATTTGGTACTGTATAGTGTTAAATTTATCAGAAAAATAACGAATAATAAATCGTAAAAGATGGAAAATATTTTGTACTTACAGAATTTTCTTCAGGTTATAAATTAAGAATTAGAAAAGCACAAATATAACAAAAAAGAAATATAAATATCTATAAATCGAACGTGAATTTTCATATATAAGAATAAATTATTTATTCAAATACGATAAAAAAAGCCAAGGTCGGTCAAATTTTATAAATAATATATTATATATTCTTTTATTAAATCAATTTATTTCAAATATAATTGCGAGCCGATAACATTCGGTTTCAACACAATCATTCTGAAACAATCATTCTAATAATCCCCCCTAAATTAAATTAGAAAGAAAGAAAGAAAGAAAGTAAGAAATTTTTATTGCGAAAAATATACTATAAAATTATTAATTATATTATATATATTAATATTAAATTATTTATTCTTATGCATCTCTTTTTTATTCTTTTATTATTATTGTACTATACGAAAATATTTCGTATATACGGCAATATTTCAATTTTTCTATGATTTGTCGATTTTTTTATAAATAAGTTATTTTAATTTAATACTTTTGCATATCCTTTCTTTGGCTATTAATTTTATATTTATTTATTCATTGTTCTAATAAGTTTGTACTTTTTTATACATAAAATGATCAAACGCATTTCTATTGCAATATCAATCTTAATTCTCGAATTCAAAAACACCTCCATATAGTATATCTACGTAAAAAAAAAAAAATCCACAAAAAAATAATCAGATTTTCTCTTAACAAATGAAAGTTAGATATCAAAAGAAGAAGTGGATGCATGAATTCGAGTTTCGATAATATAGCTTCATTTATCCACGATTACGGAAAATTCCTGTACGAATAATGATCAATGTATTAAAGATCGAAAACTACTTAACCTCAGTAGTAGTCGGACTGAAAATATCGATTATCCGATGACCCACTTGAAGGAGAATTATTACCCGAGTAACGCCGCCAACCTTCATTACGAGCTGTTTTCTCCGAGCAGCGCAATTCGCAATCGGCACTTCCGTTTACCACACCACACGACTCGGCATCGACACCACTAGCTCCACCACTAACATCGCCAGCAGCCACCAACGTCGTAACCTCCAGCGATGCGAGAAACGATGGAATTAAGAACAACGGTGGAAAATCAATGAGCTGTCTCTACCACCGCGAATTTACGGCGGCCCCAGTCCGATAGCTAACCAAAATCACTTTTCGTTCCACGAATCGGATAAAACGAGCAGCACTTCCTCGATTTTTCGCGACACTCGACCGACGCTACACGATTTATAAGGTTCTCGCCAATAGACCTTAGTTTATTCGACTCGAATTGCATTCGAATAAAATTAATGACCCGTGCACATAAAATGTATGACCGAAGATCGTTTCGTACGCAGGAAGAATTTCATAAATGGAAAACGTAATATCGCTTCGCTTATACGCTGTCACTAATCATTCCACGATGTGTTGTCATGTTTTGCTAGTTGATACTTATCTCCCAGTACAATGGTATTTTCGCAAAATACAATATAACATTTGCCTCGGTAATCTAAAGACTTAGGACGCTCGCAATGGAATGCAAGAGATCTGGATTCGACTCCCGGCCGAGGTAATATTTTTCGCAATAAATTTATTTACAGCATTTCTTTATGATAGGATGCCTGATTGAGCATCAAATTATTAAAAATTGCTTGTCAATTTAATTTAATTTGTGATATTATTAGTAGTTTAATTACGTCTATAAGACCGGAAAACCAATTCGGCGCGCAGCTCGAATGAGTATAAATGATATATATATATATATGCATGTACATAGTATATAGTATACGGAGAGAATTTTCTTTTAAAATTTACCCTGAAAATATGTTGTGGTACAATACAATATTTTAAAGATTTTTATCACGCACTTCAGTAAAATTGATCAAACTTATTTTATACTTTATTGTAGTTTTATTAATGAATAAGAGAGATTTACATTAAAATTCTTTGAAATACAAGTTGTCCCACGACTGTCATATTTTCAGGGTAAATTCTAAAAAAAATTATATATATATATACATATATAATTCATATTGAATTATTTAAACATTAAAGATCCAGTTTCGATCGTAATAGATTTCTAATTTCTAATTCGTATTTGTTATCATGTACGGTCTAAAATAAGATTCTTATTGTTAATATACATTTATTTTACTGTGTAATGCCGTAAGAATACATTAGCTTTAAATATTCTCCAGACAATCTTCACGCAGCGCAGTCATGACTTGCAGTCTTGCAATTATTTACTTGGTTAGTGTTTAACATTTCGTTTACTTCTATGTTCTCTATTTATTCTTGCATGTTTAACAAGGCATCTAGAAGTATAATTTTATATCGGAAAATCCAGAATTATTTAATTAATCGCATCTATTCATCCGTTATCCATTTATCTAATTAAGAAATAATATACGTCTGTATGCAGTATGCTTTGTTAGTCTCTATGTTAATTTCTTTGGTAAGAATTAATTACTCTTAATTACTCTTACTATAATTAATTACGTTATTTGCATATGAATAGTACGCGATATAGAACTGCCTTATAATACAACTACGCGTTTCTGTGTTTTAATCAGTTACTTTAATTATGTAACGAAGTATTATATATCGTATGATGTGATAAATTGCTTTATCCGTCGATCGTCTCTGTCAATTCATCCTATTATCCACGTCACGGATAATCTCCGCATACACTCGAAGTGACGTCACATCCTGAGATAAACGTCGATCAGTTGTCTGATATTCTGCAGTATTTTATATTGGCGAAACGTATTCCCGAAATATCTGCGTAAAAAATTATTTGTCTCTCAATATGATAAACTTCTTAACTTAAGTTGAGACACCCTAATCATTGCCTCTCTTGGATTCTACGACCATTCTCTTTTATTGAAATGAAGAGAACAATTAACGCGCTAACGAGCCTTAGTTAAATGTATTTCCCTGTGCGCTCTTTTCTCGTTCGCCTCAATTTTAATCGCGTCTTTGATAAAAAAAAACCCGCAAG
>NW_012130133.1:436129-455014 GCF_000143395.1 Atta cephalotes
TACGTACGTACTACTACGTACGTACTACGTCGTACGTCGTACGTACGTACGTACGTACGTAACGTAACTAACTACTACTCTCGTCTCGTCGTCTCTCTCTCTCTCTCTCTCTCTCTCTCTCTCTCTCTCTCTCTCTCTCTCTCTCTCTCTCTCTTCCCTCTCCCTCCCTCCCCTCTCTCTCTCTCTGTCTTTCTCACTTTTCCTATGTGATGATTAGCCCGGGGAACAGGTACGTTTTATGCATCCCCCAACCCCGTGTGAATATTTACAGCCCTTTCTAAGAAGGGCGAACGGAACTTCGGAGTGCCACGAGAGGCGCTATCGGATTCCCGAGTAATAGAGAAGCCCGTCTTGGGTAAATGTACGCGCCTTTGGAAACTCTGTAACGCGATAACCCCGATCTCGCGGCCTTCCTCAACCTCGCGGAAAATTCGGGGCACACTTTAATCGTATTATACAAATTTCGCGCGACACCGAACGGCATCAAAGTACATTCGTGGCGCATCTCGATGGCAAATCTCCGAGCCGTTTTCTTTTCCATTTTACAATATCATGAAACGGAGAGAGTAATCTATATTACGTATAGCCATTTAAAGATTGTAAGCACTAAAAGCTAAAAGAATTTTTTTTTTAATAATTTCAAAGCATTGAAAAAAATAATTTACGTATCCCGATTTCTAACAATTCAGCTTGACGGCCAACGGCGCAACGATACTAACAAAATATATATATCATTGAAAATTACAGGAAATTCTATTATCCTTGGTTATTCGCGGAAAATATTGCGCCGTTTATGGTGTGCTCTGAAATTCTCGGTCTTTGTACGCATTGCATTCCTACCACGGAATTTCGTTCAGATCCGATTCCGCATACGTATATGCGAAAGTACGTCTCTGTGTGCGCGCGGATGTATGTTGGCCGATGCTAGGTCTTCGCACATAATTCTCAGGAAAGTCAATTTTCGCATTCCCGAAAGGACGAGGGATCGCGCGATAAGAATTGCAGAATGTATTCGCGACGTTCGTTCATCCGGTCGAACGGAATTTTTGTACGATCTATGGGATCGTAAAGAGTCCTGTGCTGACTATGTACGTATTTGTGTGTGCACACGTGTGCCTGTGTACGTTGCGAAGAAAGAATTACGCGCACGCGAATCAATGGCGCGCGCCGATAAGTTCTTCCTCGAGGGTCTCAATAGATTTGTCAGATACGACGAGATAGAAGACGGACGATTGAACGCAGATCGCACGATGCGATCTTTTGAATAGTATTTTTTTCTAACGTTCTCATTCGGCTGAATGAAACGGTGCACAGCTTCTGTAAGCCGTAGATAAACAATTTTTGCAAATTATTCTTTAATCATCCACTGATCGAATCTTCTTTCATAAGAAACAGCAATAATTCCCAAGTAAAAAAGTATAACAAGTAAGTGACTTATCATAAGTCGATCTACTTCTGTCCATAATATTTAACATGTTTTGGATATTGTGTAAAATTATAATTTTTTTTATCCGACATTTTTATGAATTAGTTTTATTTCTTATAAACAATGCACCATAGGAAAAATTACAGAGAAAATTTAGAAAATTAAATGTTTAAGCTTTTTTATCACATTTATCGATCTTGTATCATATTCCTTTCTTTATATTTTTCATGAAAATGAAATTTTTTATTTGATTTCTACAGTTCTATCAAAATTCAAAATATGAATATCTTCTCATTTGAATTTTGTAACGATTTTCCAGCAGTAGGGAGATCAACGATGATCGGAGTGCGTTTCTAGCGCGTAATAAAGCTATCTATCTAGCTATCTAACTTTCGTCGCTTGCGACCGTTCTAAAATGAATTTCAGTTTCTCCGCGTGATAAATGTCGCGGAACACCTCGGGAGAAGTTAACGATTTTCCAAGGTTCCATTTCGCTCTCCATGTTTCGCCCGGGCCCGAGACTAGTCGTAATAGAAATAACACGACGGTAAGCTGATTTCCGCATCGCCTGCTCGAAAGCTACATCGACCGAGACTAGCGTGTCGCAATCGTACACACACTAATTAGTTCGTAAATTACAAAATGACAAACCGATTACATTAAACATAACGCAGTACATCGTAGAAAATTGTCGCGAAATATTGACGAGCTCGAATCCGATTCAGCGAGTCTTTAAATCCAAAGCCGCGAGACTCACAGAATTTGTAAACTGCCGTTGGCGATCCGATTCCGACGGGTCGATGCGCCGAATTTCTTAACTCTATCACGTAGCGGGAACCTGCGGCGAATATGGTCGGTCTGAGAATTCCACTTCTATAGTCCTATCCTCGCGACAATCCTGGTAACCTCGGCAATATGATCGGCTACAATTGTTTTCGTGTACATGAAAGTAGGGATTATTGTAGCATTATGCAATATCATTTTTTATTATGAACTATAATAATCTTGGGAGAAATCACAGACTTTTTAATAAATTGTAGTAAATTAAACTGTGCATGAAAATCAATAGTCACCATAATTATAAATTAAAACTTTAACTGTATATTTTCTTATAATTAGTAATCATTTACGAAATGGTCTAAATATTTACATTATAAATATAATGTTAATTTATATTAATTTATGTATATATTTATTTATATACACAAATTAATGATAGATTAATAATAATAAGTGATATTAATTGTTTAGAAAATAAACTGGATTATTTAATAGGATTAGATCAATTAATCTGTGATGGAAGATCTTAAAAAATCTGCCTAAATAGCCTTTGCTTTATATTATATAAAAAAATATATGTAAAAATAGGAAGTAATATAGAACAAACATACGTGCCAGTATCGAAAGAAAGGATCTGTCGACGACAGACTATTCGTTCCAGAGCAAGCGAACGTCGAACGGAATTCACTTGATGAAATTTTATTAATGAAATTAGCAAAATCCAAAAAACGAAAAAATAAAAGATAGAGCGACTCGATAAGGAACTAGAAATTAGCACGAGATCATGTACGGTGTATCATATGGTACTTTGACACAATTTGGAAACAAACTATGGAGACATATTTCTTCAATAAAATTAATATATAATATATTAACAAGTATATTCATTAATTTTATTTTATTCATTCATCTTATAATTTATATTTTAAATCTACATTTTTATATTATTTGTTCACTTATGTTCAACAAATTGTATTATTTTAACAATAAAAAACGTTAAACATTAATTTAACATATTCAAACAATATAATCACATTATGTTAAATCAATACTAGGGTATGTTAAAAAATTCAGTATAAAAATTTTAATATTTTATTAAAGACTGATTTTAATACAAAATTTTTTATTGTAAAAATGAGTTTTTCAACTGTGTGTGGAAATATGAAAACATTTGTTTTTTTTTAAATCATATAACTAACAAAATGCATTTGATGTAAAAAATGTGTAAAAGATATCATTTACACGCGATGTGATTCATATCTGAGCGCACAGATTCGAGAAGTCACGCTAAGAGACACTTTCTTCATGTTTTGTTACGTCATATAGATGTTTTTAAACTATCCATTATACATACGTACTCTAATTATAAAAAAGAAGAGAGATTGATATTTAATAATGAAATATTAGTAAAAGTAAGTTTGGAAGTTCTATAACAGCCCTGTAAAGTTATTACATAAACTACTTTTCCTATAGTTACACAACATCCCTGTTTGATCTCTCTATTATTCATCGTTCCCCGGCATTCCCGACACATCTTCAACTGTGCAGCGTCCACGCTGAGAAAAAAACGAGAAATGCTAAAATTGTAAGATTAATTTCTTTTCGGTTTCACTCCCGCATGTGTTCTCACCTCTCTTTCATCTCCGGTATACGTTTCATCTTTCCCTCCGTTTCAGCTCAAAATAATCTCGGCAGAAGCCGGGACTTCTGGCCGGAGTACTAATTAAGCTCGCGTCTTTCAATTATTCTGCTATTGACAGTCGAGCAATCTAGTTTCGCGGGCACAAAGGACAGGCAACGACCCCTCGACCTCTCATCCACCTTCGCAACAATTTTGCCACATTCTGATTTGCACTTTACTTGCATTTTAAAGTGATACGCGGAATCTCCGAAAAAAAATTACTGAATGTCGTCCTTTCATGGATCGTGATTGCGATCGTGAATGACATAAAAAGTAGCCACTCTTTTTTTGTCGATGAGATACCAATAGTTTCAAAGTTACGTGAAATGCATTCTGTAATGTCCTTCGACATCGGCAATTTTAGCGATGAGAGTAGTAATCGAGAATACTGAGACTTGGTCTCTCGTTCGAGGGTGTCAAGCTGTTTCGCTTCAATTTCGTTCGCGTGTCGATGGCGTCGCCCAAGTTTCGTTCTATTCGCGCGCATTTCCCGATGAGTGGTCCAGAGTACTGCAGAAACTCGAAGATCGATAGTGGATTTGAAACATACGGAATGATTGGCTTTTATATAAAGAGACCGAATTCCGTTTGCGTATAAATACATTACAATATGCTAACATGAAAGTTTAAAGAAGTTTAAAGAAATTGAATAACAATGCATATAATTAATCTTTAAATGAAATGGCCATAGCATTCGAGGTATTTCTTTAAAACTTTATTTTGGACAAGGATAAAAAATATTGCTCATAAATAGTTAGAAGTTCTAAAGTCTATTATCTACTATTTATATATTTCTTTGTTTCATAAAGATGTAACTGTAAATTAAATTATAACATATATAACGTACTTATAAAAAATAAAATTATAAAATTAAAATTTTTTTAAAAATATTCTGAGCACCTCATCTACTACTTCGGTATCTTTAAGAGTGCATTTCGATGGAGAAGGAAAAAGGAACGAAAAGAAATAACGAAAAGAAAACATGATGGAAGACTAATCAATTATGAGAAGTCAGGATACGAAAAAACGGAATGGAATCATTCTAATTAGTTAGCTTCACTGTTTCCATTCTGTTACTGTTCGTTCCGCTTTTTCCTTTTTCATGAGGACTCTGCTGCACATACTTTTCGTAATAGTAATCGTACCGTAAAAATTAGCTAATTACAGTGAAGAATTATCAAAAATTTTCAGCTCTGATTAGTTAATTCCTACGGTCTTACGATTACTGTTACGGAAAAGTGTGCATGGTAAACTTTATGATACATACAAAAACGCAAAACAGTAAGATGTTGCAAGCAGTATGTGAATTACAATAAAGAACATAAGATCATTGCCATTGGCATCAAATGGTCAGAAACATAAAAAAAAACATAATTTTTCTATAAGTCTATTTTCTCTGAACTAATGTACAAATACACTTTGGAATATATTTGATATTTGGAGAAAGAGACTTCTAATGTTGTCTAGTGCAGAAATATAATATATAAGAAACAAACTGTGTTTCTGGCTTCATTTTAAATCATCTACCTACTTAAAGATTAATTATATGTACATATATTGTTTCATTTATAAGACTTATATAATAAGACTTTATATATAACATTTAAAATAACATATCACGCTTCGGGCAAGAATATTTTAAATTCTTCATCGCATAGAAATATATGGCATTGATAAACTGCGGAAATAACAAAAATATCGATATAAAAAAACGGATGGATAAATTGTATGCTGGAAACGAAAGAAGGAGGTGGTACCATCGAATCTATTGGTCGATAGTCGCCGTCGATAGCGCGCGCCGATGCCGTCAACGATGGCCGGAATTATTGTAACGGCGAGTGACACCTTTGATCTCGTTCCGCGCGGATCGAGAGCGCGCCGAAAAATTGGAGGCGACGCGTTACAAAGCACGACATACGGCTCATCGCCGTGCCGATACGCGCCGACAGTTTTCATATCTCGCGCGATCGATATACGTCCGCTCGAAAAATAATTGACGAACGCGCGCTCGCGGTTAGAGAGATATTAAAACCGATAGCGGCCGAATTGAGCTATTGTGCCTTTGGAATTCGAAACTTTTCGCCAGCGACAATAATCACGTATATAGTGGCATAACATACAGTCCCGAGAGTGGAACCTCCGTCTAGAGCTTACAATGAAGAAGAGTGTCCGATGTTAAAGGGAGAGTCCCCTAAGACAAAGGGAAAGAAAATACAGAAAAGAGGAAATAAAAAGAAAGGAGGAATGAAAGGAAGAAATAATTATTTTATGAAAAGTATCTCTGAGGAAATGAAAATATTTGCAAGAAAATGCTGGAATGTAATTAAAACGAAAGAAAAAAAAATAGAGAGAGAAATAAATAATTTATGTCGAATAGAAATTGCAATAATGTTCGCTGATTATGCCAGTGCTTGCGTGTATCCGACGAGTAAATATTTGTGTCAAATGCAAAATCGAAAGAGGAACACACTGTAGGCATATAAATACTTCCTTTTCACGTATATGCGGACAATATATCCGATTAAATATAACCACCAAATTTTGTAGCTCTAGACAGGTGTAAATTAAGCGTCACAAACGTAATTCCGCTTTGGATGCCAATTGTTTCGGGCGCGTTGAAAATGCATGCATGCTTGTTTGCTAAACGTTATCAATGTAATTTATTATTTATCACTGAATATTGGGTTCGGTCCAATGATGATATAATTTGCAAATTTCAATTTATATCACATACATTCTTCAATCCCCATGATTGCCATCATTTTGTTTGTTTAATTACGCGCGAGCATTGTTCCCTGTAATGCGTATGCATTTTTAAAATGACGTTATATAAAGCGTCGTGTAAATTAAATTATATCTTGCATAAAGCGCGCAAGTGGTGAATATCGGTGTTCGGCACCTGCAAAATGAAATTAACAAATTCACGAGCATTAGGGATAATAATGCACGAGTATTCTAAGCTACTGCGAAATTTTCCACTGAGACTATTATTATTACTATAGCTCTCTCTCATACATACGCTCTCGCATGTATATAATTCAAGAATTAACTATGTTAATCCTTGGCGTTGATTAACAAGCAGAACATCCAGGTACTGCAGGAAACGAACTATATTTTTTCTCTCGCGAATTAGTATAAAAATGCCATTTCTAATTTCCATTATCTTTCTTGATTAACACGTATGTACGTTCGTATATAGCATAAAAACTGATATATTTTCCACCGTTATTACTACTTTCAGATAGCACTGTCTTTTTTATTCGTTAAGACCGCGTGATTTACGATAATCCTGATCTTGACATTCTATTCTCGCATGCCGCCATTCATCTTAAGCGCATCTTCGCAAATGAGAATAAAAGGATTGTAAATCGGATTTTTTTTAAAGAGTTAAAAAAAAGAAAATTTGCAGATTATACTTACAGAAAATTTGCAGGTTATACTTACTGCAAATTATGTTGCTTTTTCTCTTGAGATTAAAATGTAAAGTAAGAGAAAATAAAGCAATAACGGGGAAACGATAAAACTTCAGAATCGTGCATACATATCTCGAACTAAAATGATAGATTGACTCGTCATGCACTGGATCGATTTATATATACGGCGATTGAAATTTTTATAGTGAAAAATGTATTGTAAAAGCGTATCTTTCCGCTATTATCCGCGCAGTTAGAGAGACATACAAACGCCATAATACGCAATGGCATCGCTTGAGGCTATGCGATCTTGAGTAGCCCCGAGCGACTGGACGAAAAAAAAACATACTGTCGCCGTGGAAATTGCCCGATAGTTCCAAATCGATTCTCTACTTTACGACATGTTCTCGAACGATCAAGCACGATCGGGCCCGGTGCCGTTGTCACCGCCAGAACTGCATTCGCGCGGATTCGAGAAGAATTTCAACCAACCTGCGAAATCGGCGATAAAAGACGAGATTTGCATTCGCTGACGTCACGTTCTATGCCGACTGCCGCAACCAACGGCAGTAGTTGCCGTCGCCATTGCATCCGGCAACTCGTTTTCGATCGAGCTGTGAACAAGTTTGACGCGGAGGTGATGTCAGATACAGCTGTTTTGCTCAAACACTGTTGCTCAGATTATTTGATGATAATTCTTACATTATTTAAAATTAGAACTTTTGATACAATTCAAATATAATTTGAAGAGCTTTAATTAATTTTTTCATTTTTAATTTGTTCATTTTTCTAGATAAAATAATCAAATTGCAATTTTTTTATTAGGAAAAATGTCGAATATAGTAAAATTGTAACTCCATTAATAAGCTACATAATAAATTTATGAAATATTAAAGAAAATTTTGAATTATTGAACAAATATTTGATTATTTGACTACGTTTCTGAACCTTAAAAGTTTGGAAATCGCAAAACCTTTCAAAATTGTGATCGAAAGCTGACCTAATAGCAACGCCGTGCCACGTAAACTTTTCTCAGGTTTTATGTCGTGACAGGAGAGATTATACGGAAAACTTCGTAAGATTATGCCATCCGGATCGTAACAGCGCGAGTGTTAATATTAGACAGTATAGTGTGAGTCTCAGAGAGGTCGGCAAACTTTTGACACTTGCAGGTCACATTTATCTCTCGGTCTTAATGAAGGGCCTGTGACTGATGAATATTGTAATGAGACTGGAGAGCCATAGAGGTGAAGCAAGAACATACGTACGGTCTATAAAACGCTTAAATATTAATGTAAGTTTTTAAATGCATTCACAAATATGGGATTTTAATTTATAAAAGGTGAAAATGAATGATTTAATAACTGCTACCCGTCATACTCTGACAGCGATGAATAATGTAAAAATGATTATTCGATTATTTTAATTCCCCAAATATAGCTAATTGAAAGGCAAAACGGTATATTTCCTTTTAATAAGAGGTCAAAAACAAATATGGGATCAATAGCTTTTAAAAAATGAATATTTTTTGCGTACTTCTCACAAGTGTAATATACAGGGTATAAATAAATAAGTGTCATATGCTAGGGATATATTTCCACGATCAAAAAGTATAAAAAAATTCATATCAACATGGATCTAGAAACGTTTTATTAATTTTTAAGATAGGAGGATTTTATTATTTAACAATATCAAATAATTAATAAAATAAGTAATGAATATTTAAACGATTTTTAACATTAAATAATAAAAATGATGATGAGTTTTAGAAAATCAGTGTTAAAGATTTTCAATCTTTTTTTTTTATAGTTGGCAATGATATATGCATGTGATGAGAAAGCTATAATGTTAGACTATTAAAAGGAGACCATTTTAAAGTTGTAAATGTTTAAATGTTCATTGAAAAAAAAGTTCAAATATGCAAATATTTAATAAAATATTCATTATTTAAATGTTTATTATTTGATATCGTAAAGCAATAATTAAATTCCTCCTATCTCAAAAACTGTCTAGACCCATGTTCATATATGGTAAACTTTTTTAATATTTGATTAATGAGGAATACATCTCTAAAATATTTGACACTTATTGATTTACATCTTGTATATATTTTTTTCTGAAGAAACATTATATCTATTATTCCTTAAAAGTTCAAGGAATAACTGCTCTTCCTAAGACATACAAGTGATGCCTTCCTTTACACAAAATTGGATTATTCAATGTCATTCGTGACATCATCCATCGCGAGATGGAATCTATACAGCAGTGTGAAACCGCGGAGCCGTCGAAGTGGCAATGCATGTCCAAAGGCAGTATATTCTCATAGACCTAGTCCCAGGAGGTAGCTGGCTTTCACGGCAGTGCCGGAGGGTATTTATTTGCGTTCCGCCAATTAGCCAGCCATTAGTCGAGGTTGCGGCAACGCAGATACGTAGAGCAGATTCGTGGCAGAATAGTAACCCTCTTTGCCCTTTAGTACTTTTCTCATTTATTCTCCGCCGTTCTGCCTTGTAATCTACTTTTCTTTCTAATTCGTATATTAAACTCCACGTATACATACAAGAGCGTTACACGTAATTAAATTAATAATGTATGTATTATACTTATATGCTGTTAAGTCGTAAAGTAATTAGAATAATTAAAAGTCACAACGTTGTGATTATTATTAGTATTTAATTCTCCTCTGTAATCTAATTATAAGTCTTTTTTTGGAATAAGTAAAATTTTTATTCTCAAATTTCTCCGGAATAAAATTAGAGAAGATTAAATAAAGGTTTTAATAATTAAAAAACTATTTAATAATGTAATAGAGACGTTGAAAATTCCGAGGTTTTCCTATTTATATTTTTTTTAAAGCCTAGAACAATGAAAAGATTTGAATTGAACAAAAAAGACTTGCAGACGGAAAGAGCAATAATGATTGCAGATGGAGAATTAATAAAGCTTAATTAAGCTTTATTTAAAAATTGATAAAATTGGATAAAACTGATTGAAGAAATAGCACAGTAATTACTGCACTTATTGTTAAATTACATTGTAGAATCTCAATGTATATCTAGAATATGCTTTTAACTTTAACGTAACAAATTATTAAGCTAGAGAGAGTGATATTGTCGTTTATCTTGCATCTCATTTCTATTTTCTAAAAGCTTTTATCAGCTTCAATGCAGACTTTGTATCGTATCGATAAAAATATGATTTCTTGTGATAGAATCGATGAAGTCTTTCTGTCCATTCATATTCATAATTTGCGCAAAATTATAGGACTGCTTATCAGTAGATACGAATTAATGCACAATGCGATAGACTAATAGTATGAATAGATATCCGTTTCGCAAAATACCATCGAATATAATCGATACTGCCGCGTCATTAACAAGGTTCCGAGAGAAATTTGCATTCGCAGCGGTTGATATACGGCAAAACTACGTTGGCCGTTCGTGTCGCTGCAACCGCAGCTGCCTTCGCCGAAGTCCACGCTGCCTGCAGACCGAATTATGCGGTGCCGGGCATTGAGATACAACAGTAGCGCTGCTGCTACATAACAAAGATATGAGATTCATTCAATTAGAGCATGCCGACTATACAGCGGCAGAATACAGAGGGGACACTCTGTAGTCCTGTGGCCGGCGATCCGAAGAGGAATGGACGCGGGGTGACGCGACGCGCGAAAGCGAGCAGTCGCTTAAACAAAGGTGACAATCGTTCGTCGTGATTCGCATAATTTCACTTGACGCGCGGTATTCCAACGTGCATCTCCGGTGTCGTGTTTGTCTCTTTACTTGTTGGATTTCTCCTTTCTGTCGGCTCTCTCTGTCGGACGGTCCACTGGTAGTTTCAGCGTTTGCGAAGTCGCACGTTCAGCGTCGTCCTGAAATTATAAACGAGTCGAGCGGGACGACACTCCCGACACTTTGTGCTCGCTTAATTATTCCGCGGTATGCAAGACTTTCGGTGGATGCGCAAATTCCTTTGCCGAGTGCTCGAGTCGTAGCTAGACATTGCATAGCTACTGAGAAAGAAGAAGAAATTAATTGAGAAAAAAAATTACAGAAAAAATTAAGTATATTGATATTTTTTCAACGAATATAAAATATATACTAACACAAATAGAGTAACTCCAATATATATGCCACACTCTCAAATATATTATATAATTTATCAAGTATTTTTTATGTTGAAGGTAAACTATACCAATAAAAACTTTATATTGTCTACTGTAAAAAAAATATTAGGAATCCAAAATATTTCTTTTTTATATTTAAAAATCTATTTAGAACTTTTGCATTTTTGCTATATATTCTCCTAGAGAAGGATATATGTTACTCAAAAATAGAATGTACAGCTTATGAAAAATTTACAAATAATGTTTATTGTTAGAAGTAAGATATAAAATGACACAATAATATAAAATGTGTTTACAAAGTTTCATTAAGGAATAAGAATGATAAATATATGTACGAAGTAATAGATAATAATTCTTATCCTTTGCGTATATTACAAGTGTTAGAAGACACATGTTTCATGCATTTATTGCAATTAACGACTGAATGTAATCTGCGTATTTTAAGTGCTTTAGGCATAAATTCTCCCCGTTAAAAATGCCGATATATTCCAAATTAGTGGGATATATCCGACATCAAGCTGAAAGAATACAAGAGTTAAGCACTTGTATTTTTCTACTCCATTCTTTACTATTTCCTCACTTATATCAAATAGCCATTAAGCCTTTTGCATTCCCTACAGTACTACAGTAATCATTTTATGTAGATTATAATATGATTGTGCTATTTACTAAATTCGAGAAATCGATTCAACTTACAATGGTTTTATTAATATTAATAGTAAAAAATATAAAAACTACAACATAATATAATACAACATACTACATAATACGAATATAATACAAAAACATATGAGTAGTCATGTAAATTATCCCTATCTTATTTTTTCTAATTTTTGCAGCGTAAATCCTCGCGCGAACAAAAATATTGAAGTTAGGTTAGGTTATGTATATTTTTTAAACAAAATTCTTTTAGAATATTCAAATTAAACGGCCAATAGTGCCGATACTATACATTAAAATATATTAAGTTGATAAATACACAAAAGGAACGATTTTGCTGAAATATCTAGCTAAAAATTTAGCTAGATACCAATCTAAAAATAAATTTTATTGGATCGATTTATTGGATTAAAATAATTATGTATAAGACATTCAAACTGGTTGTAAAAGTGTCAAAATCTTTCATAGCATTACTCATCATGTTTCAGAATCTTACATAAATGTTTTATCAACAAAATTATCCTCAGATCTTTTTTTTTAGCTAAACTTTCAAATACTTCAGCAAAATTGTTTTTTTCGAATGAATATACTAAATAAAAGCTACTTTTTTTTTAAACTAACGCATTATACCGTGTGATATTAATTTCAGGATTATTATACGAGATTTTAATGCGTATACAAATTCGCGATGTGTGCGCGCCAGTGATTGCAAATTTTTCTCTGTATAGATATAATAATAATCGAAAACAATATTGATACTCTACGATTTACAAAAGCACCTTTTTATAGATTTCAAAAATTATTAATAACGGATAACATAAAGTAAATATAATTTGCCACTGACAATGGTCAGATTGCCCTATCGAGAGTAAACCAATTAACAACATCATAGAAAGCTGCGTCAAATGCAATCTTTGTGTTATTTGTTACTACCGTTTCAGTTTCTCTTGATTTTCCAATTGACACGTAACACTGAGCATAAAAAAAAAGCGCGTGTCGCGAAAAACGAGTGCAATCAAATTTTCTCGATGATTTACGCCTGCCGCGCGACTCCCTGGGGCGAATCAATTTTGGAAGAGCGAGAGGGGAGGCAACTAGAGCAACAGAGATATCGGGGATAAAATGGGGGATGGGAACGGTCAAAGGGAAAGAGAGAAAGCGCGAGAGGGTTGAAGCGTATAATGGTCTCGTCGGGGAAGTCCATCGCGGTGCGATAGCGACAATCTGCATTAATGCGTTTCTCGACCATTGGCCAGAACTGCTAAATATTGGGCCGGAATACACGCAGACATCGCTATTAACATGTCTGATGGGCAATTTCCGGCGAAACAAGCCGAGCAACAAGATGAGCTGAAGAGAGTCGGCTAAAGAGACACATATCTCGTCGAGACAGCCGCGTCTGTCCGAAGGCGGCAAGAAAGCGCAGATGAAGCGTCAGGGCGAAGTAAAGAAGAAAGTATAAAGTCGAGACGTGAAGCGCTTTATTAGTGGTCGTGTCTCGGGAATACTCGAAAAAGCATGGCGAGCATGCGGGGACAAAAATTCCGCGATGACAGCAGAAAAGAACACGGAAGAAAAGACATTCAATGTATACGCCTGCGGTACTGCGTATGCACATGCACTAAATGAAGAGCAAGAAATTGGATTATTTTTGACGATATATATGCAAACGGCTGTTATTTATTCATTTATGTAGAAGAACTTATGTTGGTTTCTCCAGTTTTCGTAAAATTGTCTAAAGAAAGGCGGAAATAACGTACACAGTATGTACTTTAAATATGTACTTTAAGATTTTATATATATAAAGTTTAATTTCCTTGAATTTTTTTCCTTTAAATTTTATTTCAATTTAAAGGAAAAAATTGAGAAGCTACAGTTAAAAAAATAAATACAAATGGAATAGAAATATAACGATTAAATAATTTAGTAACTGACTGACAACACGTAAAACATGCTATGCTATTCAAAATTGAGAACTGAGTCAAAAATTTGCCCAACATATTTACGACACCTATATCGTAACAGGTTATATTTGAAAGCTGTCGGATTTCAATAGAACCGATATATCCCGTTGCCGCGCAATCGGAAGTTAAATATATGCCCTGTTTTTTATTCATGACAGCACTAGACTTGTTTTCTCGCTTTAACTGCAAATATCAAACATATATCTATTTTATTTCAAGTTCCCAAAGTGTATATTAGTTCAGCTATAGAAAACAGATATGTAATTTTCATCGCGTTGTGATATCAGCTTATTTACCGTGTTAAATCGATGGTTAAATCGATCAATAAGAATCATAGAAAAGATTTCTACTGCGTTATCAGAACTGTCCAACAATTACAAGAGATTAAAACAGCAACTGAAGGAGCTTGACATTGGATAATCGAGCGCGATCGCGCGAAAGAAAGATGTTTGGAAAAAATCGCGAAGGCCGCCGATAATGCCGTAAGCAATGACGTTTCATTCGTTTATTCGATAACGTGCGCATCGAGTCGTGACGTACGAACTGAAAGACTGGGTGGACAGAAAATTTGGTGTTGCGGTGCAAGCGAGTGTTCTCCCTTTCCCCAAAGCGGGAGAGAATGGAACGAGATTGTTTTTTCTATCTCTCGTTTCCACGGCGCGCCATTCATAAAATCGGCCGCGAGGTGCGGGCCAACCACTCTATTTTCCGCACGACTTAAAGTCGATATCGCCTCGTATCATTCGTGAATATACACTGGACAAGATGAAAAATCGTTGTCCCCGATGATCGATTTGTTCATTCCGAAATTCCCAGTGATATCGACCCGCAATATAAAACGTGTCTCATCTATACAGAAAAATAGAGATACTCAATCTTACGTATATAAATCTATAATAATAATATTTATATTATTGCTGTATAATATTTGATTCTATATTATTAATCGCATGATTGTTCTTTATAAGATCAACATTTAGATTTTTGAAAAAATTTACTTATTTTTTTTAAATAAGCAAATAACACAAAAATATATTATTAATATTTTTAATACAGTCCTTTTTTATTTAAATAAATATCTAATGCGGCATTATTTGAAAAAGAATTATTTACACATCAACATTGACACATCGATTAATGTTACTTAGTATAGATCAATACTAATAAACTATGATTTATAGATTTACGGATCCATGAATCTATTTGTGTGGTGAAATTAGAAAATTGAATATACTGATTCCGGAAGCTAGTGGTCAACGAAATATTCATTTTGAATTTCATCGATAAAGCGTGATAATCGAATTCGCATGCTAAAACGATGGTGGTTATGAAACTATTAACGTGTCGTAGTCGAGTATGTAATTTACAATTATGCATAGTGAGATACAAATCTCATATTATTAACTGTTATCCAATTGTTATAATACTTAAAAAATAGTCGATTCTTTTTAAAAAAAAAACGGAAAGCGAATAACGTAATGCCAATAACAATGTCTTTATTTGTCAAAATTGTTGATTGATACAGATATCTAAAACAAATCTTATATATGCAATTTATATTGCTGTAATATTCTTTATCTCTCTCTGTTCTTTCTTCTTTTTTCTTTTCTTTTACTATGAGAAAAGTGGATTTACCTCTGCTCTGCGCGTGCTCGCCTCACAGCAGCAAACGGAAAACTTTCAACTTCGGAAGTTCTACTTACAAGATTCATGCTGCGTTAATTCTTATAAGGGCGTGACGTTGCCCTCAACGTACAAAGAGTGTTTAAGTTTCACTGCGGTGATATTGAAAAATGTTAAATTTAGTTCCGGATCGCTTATCATTACACTCGTTATAAGGTAGAGGGAAGAATTAAAAGAACATGTTTTAAACGAAAGTTTGGATAAAGAGACATTTAAAATTTTAATTTGAGTTCTAGACAAATGTGACACTTTTGACGATATCACGATTGACTTCCTCTCAAAATGATATCGACTTTCAATTATGTGCTTTGTCTTATGTATAGTATAGTTAATTTGTGATTAATGTATCGAAACTTTCTTACATCGTAGAAGTACTAAGTAAGAAGCTAAAATTTCTCTGCGTCGAACAGAAAATCTTTCTTAATCAAAACTCGCTACTTCAAATCTTTAAGTGTATACTTAATTAAAAAGTTTCATTTATTATATCATCAATCCTAAAAAGTATAAAAGAATTTTGATTTTCTTTTATATTATTTAGAAATTATATTGCTAGAAAATAGTTAAAAGAATCCTAGAAAAAGGTGTAATATGTATACAACATTTAATATTTATTGTAGCTCGTCTCATTTCTCTTTCCATTTCGCCATCTAAAATATTTGTTCTTAAAAAAAATAGTTTCGAAAAACGAAATAAAGTTTTTCATATTTCATATACTATATTCTATACTATATTCTACACGAAACACGTTTTCCGTCGATCTTCCTGATTCGGCATTGGCGTGAGATAGGGCGCGATAGCGGAAACGGCAGAATGTGCAGCGCTAAAACCGATAAAACGAATTCTGGAGCGCGTCCAACGGCCGCGAATCGAACGAGCCCGGGGTGACGATTTTCTCTCAAGCTCGCAAACATCACTGGAGGATCGAACGCAACTCAAACGACAAATTCGCGTCACTCGGCAACTTTCCCGAAGTAATGATTAGTAAAGTAACGCGAGATGCACAGATTACTTCGGTCGTTGCTCATTCGAAGCGGGAATCAACGAGGTCAGTAAGTCGCTCTTAGAATCGCTCTTAGAACCAGTGCTCAAATTAACGGAATCCAAAGGTAGTTCTATCGATCCAGTAATCGTCTTTGAACTTTGAGTAAATTGTCACAAGCTACTAATACAAGGCTTTAATTAAGGAAGACTTTCCTATCTTCTTTTCTTTGTAACAACTTTCTGCTTTATCTAACGTGAGATTTCGTTTCTTTTGTTTTCTTTTTTCCGATTTTTCTACGAAATAATTAAATTAAAAAGATTTTATATATATATATATAAAATACTTAATTTAATATGTAACAGTATAAATTTCTAACGAAATCTTTTTCACAACTTGACATAAGAGGAGATTATCTCTCAGAAATAATCTACGCATATAATAATATTTTGAATTATTTTATAATTTCCCTCATTTCTTTTTTCTTTATTTAATTTGATTTTATCTTTGAACTATCAAAATCTAAACTGGACCTCTCATATTTTATTTGACATCATCCGGTTATTTTTTATGGACTTAACATATTCTTGCCCAAAAAACGACGAATTAGCTGCAGCATTTTATTAAAAACTGAATTACACTCTATTTTTAAATTTATTGCTATGACTATCAAGAATCAATGTATATTTTTTGCATTGAATTTATATTATTTTTTATATTATTTCACATTCGATCACTTATACATATATGTCCAGCTTTTGGTATGGCTTTTTGTTGTCTTTTATGATTTTTGTATAAGAAAATAAATATTTTAATATTTAGATATGAATTTGACTTTTATTGGGTTATCGATTGTATAGAAAGAGTTACGATGTTACAAATAAAAATTCTTTTCATCTATTTGCTTTCTTTTAAATCTAGTCAAAAGTGATGTATAGAAACTATTCGTTGTGCCTTTGCTTCTTTTTTTATTTTTTTCTTGTTCTCCCTGTCTCCACACGCACATTTCCTATCTTGTTCTCTCTTTCTTCCTCTTTTTCCTTTTATTTTCTCTCTTGCTCTCACTTTATCTCGACGAACATAATCAAGAGAGGAGGCTCACGAAAGCGGTGAAAAAAAAAATTATTCGCGCGACGGAGGATCGTAAAGCGACTCTACCGCGAAAGAGGGGAAAAGAATCGATCGGTCTAATCTGATTAAGACTCCGGTCGCCATTGGACAGTGACTCGTGCACTCATGTATATATTCTACATACGTATATGCAAATGTACGTGTATACGTATATCTGCACGTTAGGGAGTAAAACATCGGGGCCTTCCGTACACTCCAATGGGCCGCACCCCGGCACATAAATAAAGTCAAATTCGCGACCGCCGCGTTAAATAGAATCGCCCGCATGAACGCGTATCGAGACAAGTAACGCAAAGTCGTTCGAAAGGGGAGCTAAATTGTTAGTAACATAGACGATTTTATTACGACAAATTCTGTATCTCGGTCTGTATTTCTGTATTCCGTTTACTGGGCATTTAAATCTTCTGACGCCCAATATGAGCCTTATGCGCGATCGGAATCTGCCAGAATATTACGAGCAAAACCGTATTAATCCGTGCGCACAAATGTTCGACAATAAAACCATAGTACAATGGAAAAACGTGGAGAGTCAGTTATGAAAAAAATCTAGATCTCTTATATTTTTATTAAGCTGTACAAAGAGAAACAAATATACGTTTGAGAGAGTATTAGTAAAAGTAATAGTAGTTAATCATGCATACGGCGTGATTTGCAAAGTTTTTTCCTTCTTCTATGCGTTTTTTTAAACTCTTCATGTGTAATTATTTAATACTATTGAAAAAATCTATACACTGTTAATTATCTGCAGCATATAAATCCTTAGAAATTTCTAGAAATTTGACTTTCATAGGCTTTTGTCCTAAACAGGCGGTTACCGAGCCAAGGAAAGTCGAGTGAACTAATTTGAAGTGTCGTAAAGTGCACTTCTAGCAGAAATGCGAAGCTCGAGTTTCTTATACGTGTGCACTGAAGCTTAAATGACGACGCGAATTTGGAAAGTCGCGATACTGTTCTGACGTAATTGAATGAAGAGATAGAACGTACTTAAATGCAGTCGTATTAACGTAACGCATAATTTGTACTTCTGTCTCTCTCTCTCTCT
>NW_012130133.1:455066-463179 GCF_000143395.1 Atta cephalotes
CTCTCGTCTCGTCGTCGTACGTCGTACGTACGTACTACGTTACTTACTTCTCTCTCTCTCTCTCTCTCTCTCTCTCTCTCTCTCTCTCTCTCTCTCTCTCTCTCTCTCTCACACACACACACAATGTTCCTGCAGCTATTTTATCATTTTCATAATTTCTTTATAATTTTTAAATTTAATTACTTTAATTTCTTTTCCAAATCTAAATTTCTTTCAACTAAACCCGAAAGCTCTGTCACTTTCTTTCCCCCCCTCTCTCTGTCTAGATTTGTAACAGCGTTATTTGCTTGAATGATATCATAAAGGTTCTTCGGATATATGGAGGCAGTCTGTGATTCGAGCAGAAAGGAAACTCAAGCCGGCGATGCGCACTATTCGCGACGAGAAAAGTTTCCTTTCGCATGAGAAGTGCGAAACTTGAAACGATAATCCCGTAAAACGATAATCACGACAAACTGCTAGACGAACTGTTAGTGATATACAATATTATAGATGCGGATATGCTGCTTTTCATCATCATCAGGCTCAACGAGCGGATATCATTGTGTAGTCGCGACTATTAAATGATTATTTTCTGCAATAGCGTGTTCCAGATCGTTTCCCACCGCCGCATTGAATCGAGAAAATCCATTCGCAGTCGTACGGGCGTGAAAACCCGCGAAACGATCCCATTTATTGTTCATACGGCACGTGTATTCGGTATTCATCGAAAAATCGTTCGCGAAATAAGTTTCGAAACTGAAGCCGAAGCGCGTACGAATCGAAAAATAGTATGATGAAACGTTCGCGAACAGAACGAAACGTGAGCGATAACTCGGGGATGAATGGCAATGTTACTGTACATTTATACATTCGCAAAATAATTTTCTCTATCTATCGTAATATTATCGATGTACCTAATCCTAATACAACTTTTAGGAATCAGCAGTCACATTTTCTAAAATTTTATTAAAATTATCGTAATACAAAACATATAATTTTTCGTAACATAATTTTTTAACATTTAAGACTCTTGTTCACTCACCACTACTATCTCAGATTATGACTATCTCAGAAGCGAGAAAAAACATACAATAAAAATTCTTGCAAATTATATTTAAAGAGAAATATGTTTCAATAAAATAATATTTACAATCGACAAAATAAATTTATACAATATATCAAAAACTATATTCTTGTTGAAAACTATTTCAGGGAAAAATTAAATCATATTTATTTCTATAAATTATTAATTTAACAGTTGTGAACATAGCTTATTTTGTTTTTGGTTATGCATAATTCATTTTCAGATACATGGTTATTTATTCATTAACGAAACAAAAGGAGAGTTTTTGTATATTTTACAAGTCGAGTATAAAATGTTGCTCTATTGAAATATATTTTCATACATTTTGCGAGAATTTTTATTGTGTATTTTTTCGCTTCTGATATCATAATTTGAGATAATAGTGATGAATAAACAGGAGTCTTAATTATCTTCTGTTTCAAAATATGGATATTTTTGAGTATGTTTAAAGATTTTTAGAATATTGAAATCACACTATGATCATCACTATATAAAAATACATTAAGTTTGATTCTTTCAACTGACTTCCTACAAGCTCGCATACAATTATGTGCACAATGTGTGACTATCGAATTGTTTTAGAAAAATATCTTTATGATTGTGTTATCAATAGTGCAAGTCGCTTTTATTTATACAGCGCATTGTACAAAACTATCACGTGTCACTATATGGGAAACATCGTTCAAATACGCGTCTAAAATTGCGGCTGGATGAAGGATAGCACCGTTTTCATCTTCGTACGTAGTACCGACGATGCGATGGTGGAAATCAGCGACGCGCGTCATGCAGTAGCGAGAAAAATTTCCTCACGCGGATGAAACGACGGTATTGAATGCAGAGCTATATATGGGTGTTCTAGTTTGTTCTTTCATCTATGAGTGGTTCTCTATAAAATAAAATGAATTTTTTCTTAATTCATTCCTGGACTTTTGGTAAGTCAATCTTTTCCTTTCTTAATTTACTTGACTTCTTAGTCAACATTAAACATGATATACTTAATTACTGTTTTAATTTGAATTATTAGTCCGCTACCCTTCATGAATATACATGATAATGTTCCCTCTGGGAATGTTTCATTTGAAGGAAGACTCATCATGATTTGCCTGAGAGTGGGAAATAACCAATTATATATTGTATTACATATTGTATTTCTATGCTAATGATGACTCAAAGCGGAACCGAAATTCGTGATTACGATATCACATATTAATTGTATTTATAAGGTTTTATTATAGACACTTCGTTTCAAATTATTTGTGTGTGCACCACAAACTGTTGTTTTCTTACAATTCTATAAAAAACTCTGTAAAAAAAGTATGTTGATTAATGTATAAAAATATAATTATATAATTATATAATTTATAATGGAAATATATAAAATTGTGCATTTTTACAAAAATTAGAACTTTATTTTTAATTGTATAAATGTAAATATACCTTATATTAGACAGAAAATTACAATAACAATAGTATATTTATAGTAAATTTTCTATGTAAATGTAATAAATTTTTGTAATATTATATAATAGTAATATATCACACATAATAGATATACTTGCATTTTTATGGTCATATATGCATATGAATAATATAGTTTTAAAAAAATTGTACGTAATTTGTTGAATTAATTAATATATAACTATTTCTATAAACCTAACTTGAATTGTAAATTTACTTTTGCAAATCCATTAATTATTATAAAGAAGAATAATTTTATTTGTAAGTTGTGTGTTTAGGTGTGTGAAAATTTTTAATAGTAAGTCTCAAAATTATCTACTAAAATTGTAATAATTTTACAATACCTTTTTAGTTTTGTCGTTTTATATTTTAGAGTCCTTATATCCCTATTTTAATTTATATTTTTTTCTTAATGAAAATTGTATTCGCAATCTCTAATATTTAATATTAAATATACAACAAGATATATTAAGCCTTAGATCAGAGGATCGTTATTTTCAATACAAAGCGCAAACCGCGCACGAATGACGTTACGCAATTGCTCGCTACCCCGTTTTCTATTATATTTTCGATTACATCGTAAAATAAGTCACGTAATTGCGAAGATACAAACGGAATAAATGGAGAACAAAATAATAGATGCCAATGAATGCGACGTTTGCCCACGAGCGGCTGTGCCGGCACATTAGATAATATCGATTATCAATTACGACGCGTATCACGGCAACATATCACTCGCCATAGTTGTTGAATTCGGATTTTCGCGAGCAAATCGTATCGGATGATTATTTGCCATTAATAGATATCTCGTGCGCATGTCATACGTCTGAATTTAAAGTTCGTGATAGTCTTGGTAAAAAGTATGAGACAAAGCCACGAACAAAATAAATATTACAGTGAATAGCACATTTCTCTGAGTTTGGCTGCTTTCCGTTTGATTGACACAAATTGCTCATCCAAGCTGTTTCCTATTTCATGCTTTCAAAGGTTACAGGCTGTTTATTCAGTTTTCATGCCAACTCGTACCAATGCTCTAATATTTGTTAAACAATTCTTAAGCAATGAGAGAGCCAAAGTACCGCGGTAAAGTTCGCAAAACCGATGAAATAGCCTCTCGTAGTTTCTTTTATTCTTATAACGTATTTACATAGAGATCAAATGGATCACAGCCCAAGGCGACAAGATTCCGGGAACAATGCATTTTCAGCGAAAAGTAAATTATTGACTCGGATATTTATATAACTCTGTATATTTTGCGCAATGATTCAACCAGCTTTATTTGAGTTGTAAACTGTAAAGTATCCTTGGACGAAAAATGCTATCAAAAAATACCATTTGTCTTCATATGTTTTTGTGTATATATTTTATATAAAAATTATTTCTCATCAAAAAGTTTAAGTATAAAAGATCATCCAGTCTTTCGGAATATTAATCGTATTTGTAGAGTTCTGTACTAAAACAACTATATATATATATATATATATTTAATGAATTTAATCTTTTTAGAAATCCCTCAAATATCACAGTTACACAGCACGCAATAACAAGAAACACTTCGATTTTCATTGCACCAAGTACTGATAGGGATCGTACAAGTCGAAAAGGCGACAGCAAGAGAGGGATAGAGTCAAACAGGGTAGTTTTGTTTGTGCACGTGGTATTATAACGGACACACGGAAGAAACACAAGGCAAGGGAGAACCGGCTGGACACGGGGCAGACGAACGGACAGACGAACGGACAGAGAGGGTGATAAACGGGGTCGGTTCGCGTACGCATATAAAATATGCCGAGACCGCGCTATCTCGCGGCCGATTGCCTGGAAAACTCACGCGAAAATATCGATCCTCGACCACCTCGCTTGTAATCTGATTAAGCAAGACCAACGGCTCGACCTGACCATAGGTATAACAGGGTGGGTGGGACAGCGCGGCGGAGTTCCGAGCCATGAACACCCCCCGATGTGCGTGTGAGGGTGCACACATTTACGCGGCGCCCCGAACCCTCCGCAATGTGACGTATATATGTATATGCACACCCGTCGTTTCACGTATGCAGACATATAGGAACCACGATTCTGATGTTTGCACGCCATTTCACCCTCTTGTCTTTTCTCCCTTCGAACCTGTTCAAGTCCAGAAGGGTCGTAGGTCACGACTGACGAACGCGAGCCGCGATTCAGTTGTCCCTAAAGCTTCATTCACGTTGTTTGTATAGTCTCTCGGTAGGAATGGATTGGCACAAAATCGACGAAATGTTGTACAATGCAATTTATACGAGGTGTTGTAATATTGGCGCAGATCGGTATCGTTGAAGAAGGTCGTCTGATAATTGAGATCTCTCGAGGTGCACGTGAAACTACATTGATCAAGTTGTTTACTAATTATCCTTGAATAAGCATTTATGTATTTTAAAAATAGAATGAATAATGGAAAATGAATTCTACAATACAATTACGAAAATATAATATTTTTTATCAACAGCTTTTTTATTTTTGCTAATAAGCAACTGAACTAATAATTAAACATTTGAAAGCTTTAATAACATTTTTTTTGTATAAAGCATTTTATATTTAACAAATTTTCGCATAAAACATTCTATTTTAATTTTTTAATAAAAAATCACGTACTTGTTTTTATATTTTGTTTTTTTTCGCTTTCTATCTTTCAATTAAAATCGTAATTATATTAAATTATTAATTACTTTGTTTAAATTAATCTACTGCTATTATTAATGATCCATTATATTATATGAATAATTTAAACATGCGAGAAATTTGTAGTTATCGATTCACTTTCATGAATAGATAAAAGAGATAAGAAGAGCGTCAATCAAATAAATAAATCAAACTCAACTGCAGTTGACGATTCGTTTTTCGCTACTTATATTTTATTATTGTAAGTAAGGAAATCTGTAAATAAGTTTTCAGAAGAAGATCGATATCAGTAATCAGATGAAACATAAAGATTCTCACGCAAAATTCTTGAAACTCTTAGATAATGTCTTTTTATCTTTATTGTTTTAAGACCCGTGCGTTTCTAGAAACGCTTTGTGGCGATTCACTGGTTATTTGCAGCACGTTTAGCATTATTGTCAATACCGCAAGATAACTTCCCTCCTCGCGAAAAAGAAAAAGCTGATATAAACATGAATGGTAACCGCAGAAACAACCGCGGGCGATATAATAACTAACCGGTAGACCAAGTATAAGGTTTACAGGCTAACTGAATGTAGAAACGCAGTTTAATTTCCATTAAATTTCGGAAATTTCGTGAGCGAGCCTGTTTGCCTCGGGTACACACACCTAATTTGCAACTATAATTTCGCACGAGAGCACGCGGTTCAATTTCGCATAGCAGCTCTCTTGCAAGTCGTTATAGAATCTACTGTTTTCCACAGCTGGTTTTCCACAGCTTAATCGACCGTACGACCACTGGTCTTCCACCGAGCGAATTCCGTAAGTGCTGTTGTATGTTCTTTCCACATTTAATAATAAAATATCTGATCCGCGGAAGTCGCGGAATCTTATTCAATAGTTAGATCCAATTTGAGAAATTTCACACGAGAAGCCCGCTATTGGAGAACGTGAATGCGCATATATGGAAAACGATCGCATCCTCGATTCTGCAAACGTAAAGCTCGACAAAGTCTCGACCGCTTATACCAATATTGCCTTCTAATCCGTCAGAAATATCGTTCGTGCTTTCCATGTAGACACGTCGGTATCGTATTTGTACGAGAATAAACGGGAAACAGAAACAAAAACGTCATGGCAGTAACAAGGAACTAACTGCAAACATCAATAAACGCTTTTTCCATTTGGCACAGAGGGAAAGAGAAAGAGTACAAGAGAGAGGCAAACGAAATTATCTAACATTCGCTTAACTGGCGTCAAACGCGCTCCAAACATGTAAGAAATTCAATCAAGAACGCACGCAAATGCTGCAATACGACATGCGGGGTGAGCATGCTACTTTAGATTAGAATTAACATTGAAATTAGATTGGTTTTCATTGCGTACGTAATGCTTGTGCATTACAATACACGCATAGTCTCCTTATTCTCTTTTATCAGTAGATTTCTCGTCTAAGTATGTAGGTAAATCAAACAAGAATAGGTAAATATGAAAATTTAGATGCAAATGCAGTTTATAAAATTTTAGATTTGAAATAAAAGTTTTAGAGACTTTTTATTAAGTGAAAAATAGATTTATTTGTGCAAATATACGCGGGTATACAGTGAGAAATGTACGGACGAAAGAAGAGGCAACAAAAAGCGAAAATATAAGAGAAGTATTCGCATACAAATATTACAGCCGTTGAAGGTAACAAATCATACATATTAAATCATACTATTTTGAATTTAAAAAAAGAACAAAATACCTCACAATTATTATATTCATGATTATCGATTTAATACTAGTTTAATTCTTTATTTCATTTCCCAATAAATATCAACTAATAATAATAAACATTAATATTATAATTTCATACTCGACAATGGAATTGCTACACATGTACAACATGTATTATTTATTTATCTTGTTGAAATGCGAAATTATAACATTGATGTTACGTTATTGTTAGTTGATGTTTACTAGGTTCTTATTCACCAGCTTTTATTGCTACCAGATTTCAACGTAGATTTGTAGCATACAGGCTGGCGCATATAAACTGCAACGAGATAAGATTTTGCAATACATTTTGACTGTATGAAGGCTGCGATTAAACTAGATATTTCTCCAGGTTTCGAAAACCCATCGTGCTGCAATGTAGTGCGAGAGATGGAATCACAACTCGATTGGTATACAGGCGAGAACTCCGGACTGCGGTTAAGCGAACGACCTACATATTCGAAACACGAGAGACTTCGATTCTTCTCCTACGGTAACTTCCGGCGGCCACGCGATATGTATGTAAAACGCAAATGCTGCCGATTCTTCTCTTTCGAGTCTTGATGCTCGATATAAAGGTGCGTCCAGACTTGTAACGTATCGTATCGCCGTAATGTTACAAATGGTAACATGCTACAGTGTCACGACCCTATTTGCGACAGCGACATATACAGGATATTCCAAGCGGCATAATGTCACAAGCCTTTTTCTCAAGAGATATCTAGTTGGCGATAACAAAAAAATATTTATTATTTCGAGATTTGTTAGACAACGGTGTCCTATAAAAAATCGCGACAAACTTTAAAATGAAAGTTTCCTCGCCATTCTTAACAATTTCCGAAAGAATAACTTAATAATACTTTATTTGAATCATCCTGTATACGCAGACCATATTCTGTCCGCCAAGCGAAGGCGGATGTTGGTTCGCTGCAAAAATAGAGAATGAAAACAAAATAGAGCAAAGAAACAGATGAAAATTTTAACTTTATAAAATATAATACGCGTTACAGCGCAACGCGCACGTACTCTCAATTACTGACTTATTATTAGCTGTTTTATTTACGGAATCTAATGTCATGTATACATTAACATCTATATAAAACGCATCAATTTGTAAATTAAAATAAATGTCAAAGTATTCATAATCTTAACCCTTAATTTTATATATATATATATATATATATATATATATATACT
>NW_012130133.1:465401-475034 GCF_000143395.1 Atta cephalotes
ACACTAATATATATATATATATATATATATAAGACAAAAAGATAATGCAACGTGCAAATAATTAGACCAAAAATCAAATTTTCTCTCTAAATTAAATTATTACGCTCGATCCTTTTACAAGTAAATGATATAGATAATCATATATGATATTATGGGTACTAATTATAGCTAACTGATAATAAACATTTTCACGATCTCATATATTATCCATCCAATAAAGCTTATCAAAATACTAATCGATTTGATTAATAATGAGGAATGTATTAACTAGTTTACAAGAAATAAAAGCCACATTTTGGTCGAATTGTGATCAAAATATTGTTAAAATAGAGAGATTTTTTACTATTAACAAGCTGATAATCATAATTTACAATAATAGTATAAATACGCGAAAGCAACAAAATACACAGTTATCTAATTTGTAATCTATCGCTATCTCGCCAAAATAAATTGCTGACTAGGTAGCAATAATAGATTGCAAATTAGATAACTATGCATTTTGTATTATTTTTTTAAGTTAACATAAATTAATAAATATTTTAAATTAATATTGCAGTGCACTTTCAATCTTATAATTGAATTTTCCAAGTATTCCAACATACGTTTGCATTTACAAAATTATCGTACTATATGTCAGTTTTAGCTCATTTACCACGATTTTACACGTCATATCTGGACTCTATGTCGTTTTATTAAACCAATGTCTGTATCTGAGCGTAATGTAATAATGTCAGTCAGTACATGCAATACAATTTTTCAAAATTAGATAAATACGTGAAACATGAATTAAATTATCAAAGTCTTCATTTTCCTATGTCCATCCAGATATCAAATAAAAATCAAATAAGCATCATTTGATAAGAGAATAACACAATGACGAATTCATTATTTTAATCTGGTCAGCTTCTTTTTTAGCTTTTTAAAAAAATAAATAAATTATATTTTATATATGTAACGCTCTCTCTTTCTCTCTCATTTGAGTTGAAATTGGCAGATAAATGTCGTAGATTCAGTCTGTTGAGTTTCAACGCGCATTTTGCATTGTCCTGCGACACGAGAAATACGTGCGATCGATATAATCCCCGCGAATAGTTTTACGCGTAGGTGGACGCCCGGTGAGATTAACGATTACATTATGTTTTAACGATCTGGATCAATGCGGGATCGTCGAGTCGGGTAAAGCCGATCACCGTATCGTGCCGCCTGCACGTCCAGTCGCGCTCTCCAATCGATTTGTCAAACTAATTAGAGAGTCGCGCGCTTGCGAGAGGGAATCGCAAACTTGTGATCACGCGAACCAAAGCGCACACGTATGCCGTCAATTTGACAAGTTATCTATCTCGCATAGACGTAGACTCGCGCGTGCATTCGAACGAAGTTTGCCACGGTTTAAACTACTTTCTTTGATCAGAAACTTTTCATTCAATGTTGAAAGAATTTTTGGAACAAATAACAATAAGAAAATATTATAACTAAAATTTTAAATTTTATTTGGAAGAAATGTTTGTAAGAAATTTACTTCAATCGAAAAATTTTTAACTTAAATTTAGGATTATTTAATAAAAATATGATTGATTCATTTGTAAATAAACTAAGATTATTTTTATTGGATATTTAGAAGATCATATTGGTTTTATTTAATTGTTTGTGTGCATATAATATAACATAATATCGATTTCATTTTTATAGTTTCTTAATGTTTGGAAAATGCTATCGATTTAAGATTCATGTAAAATTTATTTAAAAAAATAGATGATCGTCGTTAATTATTATTTTCGATAGCACATAAATGAGAATGCTTCAGAAAACAAAATGGGGATAAATGACACATATGAAATGCACGTGCAGCATACTAGAGCTATTCTCGTTGTTCATTAGCCGTACCATCGGTTAAGTTTATTATTAAATATCAGTATATAAATTTTCAACGTCCATCATAGTAAATATAGCGACAAAGAAGAATATCACAAAATGTTTCAGATGAGTGACATTAAACTAAATTATTACAGTAATATAATATGAAAATTGTCTATATATAAGATGCTGCAGATAAAATTATTAAGGTCCTTTTGCTTTATAAATACATAGGTAATAACAAGGTAATAACAAATAATTAGTCTTTAAATCAACTAGAAAATTAGTTACTATCATTTGTTATTTTTCTGATATTCAATTATAACATTTTATTAATAGAACTATTTATTTATATATCTATCAGTTGGGAAGATAAACTTTGAACCTCTCTGTATATTTGTTCGCTGGAAATCAAATAGAATCAATAGAATATGAAATGGAGCTCTATACGTAATCATATCGGAATGCGATATAAAGCAATTAATGAATGATTAAATGAATCAGCGACGGCTGACTGTAAATAAATTAAATTAAATTACATGTAAAAGCTATTTTCTAATAATAAATACATAGTCGACAAGATAGCAACGATAGTACGTAACAAAATAAATAAACGCAAAATAAAATAAAATCTATAACATAATAATAGGACTCTGATTTATATTTTTAATTACACTATGTTTTTCGTTCAACAATAAAATTCTCTCTTGTTATTAAACATCATTTCATTGGATTGACCTCTCCATACGGATGGAATTACCGCGTCGAAATAGCCATTGAAACACACTACCATTCTTCTTTTATTTTCAGCTCACAGTTTCGAGATCTTTAGAGGCGGAGTCACGATCCGCATTTTCCCGCGTTCTAGGCCGATACTAGATCGGGAAATTCGTAAAAACGAATGAGAAAAAGAGCAGTATGTGAGGTTGGGGCGCCAATAGTTTCCCACGAATTCAGGATAGAGGGGATGGGGAATTCGCAACTTTTGGGACGGGGGTGAGGGGAAACAATTTTGCAGGAAAGCCGCGGCCGATGGAGAGCGAGAATCGTCGAGAACCACCGGCGCGCACCCAGTTGGGGAATCCAATTTGGATTATCGAAAATTCATGGGGGTACACATGCGTGCACGTGCGTGCATGTGTTCGCATACATGCGGCGTTGTCTGGTGAAAGACAGACGGTGAATGAGCGAGTAATAGCATTGTCTTTGTGACCAGAGAACACCGAGATTATTTAAAGAGTTTGTTTTGTGAAAAGATGACTAAATTTTGTTTTTTCTCTTTTTTAGAAGAAGAGGATGGAATCGAGATGAGAGAGAGAGAGAGAGAGAGAGAGAGAATGAAGGATAACAAAATGAAAAGCAAAATGAAATGAAAAATTTTAATCACGATGATAGTACTGTCACTTCTATTATGTTATACCATTTAAATCTCTCGTGTAAAGAGAAAGTAAATCTGTGAAAAATATATAGTTATTTATATTTAGTTATTGAAATTGATTAAAAATACAATCTCTTTTTAGCGAGCAATGCAGTTCAATTTTTTCATGTAATAACGAGACAGGAATAATGATACAAACAAATAACGAAATATCTTGGTAGACTCCTGTCCGAGTATAGAATTTATCTAGTCTGCTCGTGATGGAGAACGGCACTGGCGACTAGTTCTACCGCCAGAGACACATGGATAATATAACGTGTCGCGTCCGCAACTTCCGCCGACAGCAAAGTGTGGCTCTATGTTCGTACTGTATCATTCTCGTTAATCTTCTCCATCTTTCTCACGGACTCTTTCCGTATCCTCTTATCTTCTCGCTCACTTGTTTATTTAGCCGTTCTGCTTTCTTTCCGCACACCATTATATTCCATCGTACAGTTATTCGCGTTTTTCTCAACAAGCTGTCAGCAATAATTTTAACGATCAAAGTTCAAGAAAAAAAGATAAAAAGATTATATTGAAAAAAAATATAATCAATTTTAATAAATATCTATTTAATTCAATACTGCCAACTAAATATTTTTACTTACAGTAAATAAATATATATTTATTCAGTAAAAAAAGTGATTGTTAAATCAAATTAATGTTTCTTGTACCAATTAAATATATCTTTATATATTCAATAAATATTTAGTGGCAGTATTCAACTAAATATTTACTATAAATTGACTATATTTTTTTCTCTCTAAAAAATATAAATAAAAAGTTATAGAAGAAATTATAAAATTTTATTTGATTAATCTTTTTGGTGACATTCATATTTTAAAAGAATCTTTGTATAATAATCAAATTTGAAAAATTCTATTCTCTCAAAAGTATTATATATAAATAAAGTACGTTCTTAACATAATAAAATAGTCTGTTTTCTCGTTTGTTAGTTTTAACAGACTCCGAACGTACACACCAAGCGGAGTTCATCAATATTAGAGACTCGTTAAATTCAATCAGGGAGAACAAATCCAACTACTACGAAATTCCATTTCGAAAATCGATATGGCAGCAAACTTGACGAGGCTCGCAACTATCTTTGCGACGAGAACGCGAATAATATTGGATAACATACTAATAGCCCGCGTTCGCGCACGAGTCAACGAGCACACGCGAAACAGCCCTCATTAATCATCCGAACACCTAAGAACTGCAACGTGTAACCGGTGTAACTCAACCAGCTACACCTCCCCGGCCACGTTAGCCTAACCGCGCAGTCAAGATACCTCTTCCGCGCGTGCCGGCCGCTCCTTCAACCCCTTTGCCTCTGGATCCATCTCGTTCTCTCTCGTAGAAGCAGGTGGGGGCGACATAGAAAGCGATATATATCGCGGCATATACAGTGCGCGCACTCGCGTGTGTATATATATCACGTGGGATTTTCAGTCGTGAAATTTATAGCGTGTATCAACTCTGGGGGTTACGGGACACCCCCGCGCAGGCTTCGAGAGAAGGCTAGAGAAGCGGACGGCGAATATAGTGGTAACCCGTATAGATCACGTATGGCTCTACTACGAGGCGAACTTTCTCGCGGAAACCGTGACCCGGCGACGCGATGCGACCGGCGTGAGAGGAACTTCGTATTCCCTATTGCAACACTTATCTCTCTGTATAGTCACATTTTCCAGACTTTCGAGCATCCTTCTCACCCTTTCTGTGTTCTTCTTTCTCACCGCGATACTCGCACAATGCGAAATTCCAATCTAGAGGAAAAATATAAGAAAAATGTATATAGAATGTCTGCTTTAATTACAGTTGCGTAGTTCATAAGAAAAATAATTTTACATATATTAAAAAGATATCTATTTATTTGACAAGAAACAGAGAATTTTTATTCTTGCAATTTGTATTAATATATTTTATGGAAAATTTATTAGACAAGAATATAAAACGAAGATAAACTAAAATGTCATAAAATATTTATTAAACAAAACTATTATTGAGAAAATTGAAGAAGCAATGGTTACGCATGATTACCATTGCGTTGCAGGAAGTTAAAGGAGTAAGCGGTTAAGAAAATACGTAACAGTTTCAGTAACATAGATGAATGCACTTAAAGTAGTCAAAGACTGAAAGAATTCGATTCGGTTTGTGATTTTAAATGGTAAAGTGGTCGATGTCAGTAAAAGAGTTGAGTTAAAGAGGAAATTTCAATGTTCAAGGAAAGTGAAACACCCATCGATCTCAATACTCTCTTGGGTTTCTTTCTCGTTAACATTCGTTGTTTTTTATAACGCTTCTCGAAGGAAATGCTAGCTCCGTCTGTTTTAGTGAAAGAAAAAAAAATATTTTTGTAGAGTATATATGAGGTACACTTCGTATTATAATTTCATAGAATTCCATTTCTATGATTAAAATACACATGCTGATATATCTAGATCTAATTTATTTTGTACCAAAAATAGAGAAAAAAATAAAGAAATTACAGATTTTTTATCGATCTTAATGTGATATGAACCAAAGCAATCAATTTATTGAAACATTTATTTCATAGAAAGATTGTGCAGGTCATATATGTACGAAATAAAGGCAGAATCAAATGTAAAATAAAGAAATAAATAGTGATAAATCGTTAGACTTAAGTTTAAAAGCCTAATATAAAAGATTATCTCTTTTTACAAATTATGTATATGTGTGCGTGTGATCAGATGTAATAGCTTGTAGTGACGTATCGATGTAGTGATGAATCTCGTAAATTGTATGTTTGTATTATAAATCATGCGAGTATGAATCACATTTAATTGATAAACTATAGATCTCATTGAAGTTTGCTCACGTTAGATTCCTATAACAAGTTTCAAGGAAGTAACCTGAACTACGGTCTGAGAGGGAGGAAGGGAGAGGGCACGTTAATTATTTATAATATGAAAATATAATATCCATTCTCTCTGATTTCAAAGTCTAATCATAACCTTTGTCAGCAATGTGAAATTTTCATTTTGATTTTCTTACTTTATGCGCATCTGGATTTTTTTATTTTATGAAAAAAAATATTATATTGTCCCGAATTGTATAAATCTGAAAAAATTCTCACATACTTATACTTTAACGAGTTTTTGCTATAAAAGCTGGATTGTATTTTATTTATTTCATAAATTTAAAATCTATCAGAATTATTATCAAATCGACTGTGTCTTTAAAGTTCAATATTTGTCAGTGCAGATTTGAACATATTTCAAAATTTATTTTTTTTATTATTTAAATAATAAATTTTTTTATTATTTAGATAATATATTAAAATACATGCACGTACAAACGCAATTGTAACAATACGTTCTTTATAAACAATATTCACATTACATCCTTATGTAAGCGAGCCAATATGAAACGAAAAGTGGCATTTCGTTCGAAAGGCCAAGTGATTCCCATATAAGAAAGCTATTTCGAGAATCGATTTTCCATTAGTACGACGTTTTGTAGGAGTTCGGCATCGCGCTTATAATGCCTCCCCGGCCGCTTATATTGCCGAACATTTCGCGACTGTTTGCGACCACGCCGCTGATTATCCCCCCGAACTCTCTCGTTCTCTCTGGCGCAAAAGCCGGCCCCCGGAGTTGTTGCCGGAATAGTTATACTTCGACGCCATAATCTACTGCCAGACCACAAGGGTAATAAAACGTAATCCGTTTCCCGCGCATGGAAATTTATTGATACCAAACTACGTGCCCCAAGTATACATGGAAAGTTTGCCATCTCGCACCCCCTCTCGCCAAAGGGCGTTAATACTCGAATGGAGTACAATGATACACCGGTTTCTCGTTAAAGGGAGGCTAAATGATGAAATACAGCACACGTTTTGTTGCCCGCTAGACAACTTCATTTATATTGTCTCTTTTCTTATTTTTCGAGGAAATTAAGTCGTTCTCCTTAGAAGCGGTGAAGTAAAGACAAAATGTATAATGCAGTAATGATAACTCATATTCCGATTCAACAAAGTTACGTACAAATGTAACTGATAATTTTCGATTGTTTTTTTTCTTTGAAATATTTGTGAATTTAAGTAGTAAACTCTCGTCCTTCTTATCTATAATTTGATTTTAAAAAGCCAAACTGTTTTTACTTTTTTATTATAAATATGAATTTAAAAAAATTTAATGCTCTTTCCGAAACTATTTACGTATTAGGTGTAGTAAAAAGAAATCCATTATTTTTGAATGGAAATTGAATGGAAAAATAATGGATTTCTTTTTATTATACCTAATATATAAATTCTCGTTCTTATCATAATTTGATTTATTGGGTCGTCCAAAAAGTTCGTGCCGATTTTGAAGGAAAATTGAAACGCAGAAGATTTAAATTTTTAATTTCATTTATTAAATTTAAATCTTTTGCGGCACGAACTTTCCGAACTACCCAATAGAATTGATTAAACTGGATTTATGATCGTTTTATTTAAAAAAACATTTTAATGTTTTTTCTGAACTATTTTTATAAACTAAAATTAAGATTTTATTGAAAAAAAATCAATAATTAGAAATAAATTAATTTAAAAAATTAGCAGTACAATACAAAAGAATTTATATAAAATTTCATGAATGTCACCAATCAACATATTATTAGTTGGCATATCATCGAAATCACAATGAATATGCAATCGACTGTGGAATTACACACATACTTTTCTTTTCGTTTGACAGAAGATGTTCAATGCAGTCGAATAATATATGTTCGCATTGTTTTCCATAAAATGTGAAATTATTAAAATCAGAATTAAGCCACTTGAATTATTGATAATTGAATAACTAAAAAAAAATGATTATAGAATAATAATTCGTTTGTAAAAATGTGTAACATATTTGTCACTGTAAAGTTCGAATCGGGAATTTAGGAACAACAAACGTAATATTATCTCAAATAACACAATGTCGATCGATAAAATTGCGATTCATAAAATTGCGATGGTTAATATTTTGCCGTTATTAAAACGCAAAAATATTTTTCATAATCATAAAACTTATGATTATGAAACTAACTATACTGCGTATGTTAACAAATGTGCATACAAACTAAACTAGCATAAATATGGAATAGGTTTCCTCGTTTTAAACTCGATATAAAAAGTTTCCGCGTAAGTCCTAAATGTACGCTAATAAAAACACGTAAGTGTATAATGATTTAGTACTACTTATACTACTATCTAAAACTTTTAGCTGAAAAAAATACTCATAAATTCTACGAGCATCTCGTTAAAGTTTCGCTTTCTTTTTGCGATCTTTTATTGCCGACGCGTAGATGCCACAATGCCACAGAATCGTTTTCCAGGCCACGTTTTCTGTGATTTTTCTTGTCCACCTTAATGCAATAGTACGAAATTCGACTAATATGCCGATCAATCAATACCATCAAATTTTCTCAATATTTTTTAATTAATCCGTATATCGATAAAAATTATTTATTATTTTTTAGTGTCTTTAATTATATTACAATATTATTTAATATATTACAAAGTGTTATTTCTATAAAATTTTTATATTTTATAAAAAATATGATAAAAAGCTCGAATAATTCAGCAAAGATAAACTTTTATTTTCACTGTCTTGGAAGAAAAAAACGCGTTCAAAGTAATTTAATTATACAGGCTATAAAATATTATAAGTAAAATAAGGAAATTACAATTAACTTTTATCTATTATGAAGAAATACATAATGGAGGAAACTCATTTAGTTGATGAGTTTTATTTTTTCTATTTATTAAAAAAAGATGACATACATAAAAACTAAAACTAATGTTGCTTTTCAATTGTTATCATAAATTCTGACGTCATTTAATTAATGAAGTTAAATTAATTCCAGCATGATAGTTACATAAATGCAACTATAGTGATCAAGAATAATTTATAATTTTAACATGTAAAACATGTGTTTTTAACGCAAAATTAAAAATTTATATTTTCATGAAATTAGCTAGCCTCGCAGAAATAAAGTTACGAGTTGCCTGGTGTCATTGTGAAATGGAAAAAAAAATAGCTACCAGTCAATACGTATTCGACGTGCCACCTTTTATTGAACTCCGTGAAAAACATGCATTCGCTCTCGGCGCATCAACCGAGGAGATGATGTCACGAGATACACGACTATCGATGCTACCAATCGGGTCCGCTTTGAAATTTCAACCCTCTGTCCCTTCTCTTCATCAACCCAGCCTCGATGTTTTCTCCCCATCTTCATCGACGTCATCATCGATAGGAAATCATGGGCATCTCGATAAACTATTTTACCAGTAACATTCCGCAAACACGTAGACGCGCGGGAGACAGAAAACGCATATCGTAATTCAACATTCAGTCTACCGTTTT
>NW_012130133.1:478542-481694 GCF_000143395.1 Atta cephalotes
TCCTCCTCCTCCTCCTCCTCCTCCTCCTCCTCTCTCTCTCTCTCTCTCTCTCTCTCTCTCTCTCTCTCTCTCTCTCTCTCTCTCTCTCTCTCTGAACCCAGCAGGTGCCACGGGAACCAACAAATCAAAAACACCCCCAAAGAGCCACCCCGAGGAAGTCCTCGTGCACGACGTCTACTCAGAACTCGCGGCACTCGCGAGAGTGAGCGAATTAAAACGCATCGTGCCGCGGGGCGACAGTTAGATTCGCGTTGTTAGCATTTTGGGATAACGAAGCCGCTGATGGATCCGAGGATTCGGCGTTGATTAAATTCGAGATGAGTGAAATCGACCGATTGTTAACTTTCTCTAACCCGTTGACTATTATGTATTTATACATCCTTAGCGAACTTCATATTCAAAATGACATGTATTTTTCAAGAAACATAGTTTCTGTAAACGTATAAATCATTGTATTCAGGAATTAAATTTAAAAATAATTATTACATTTTTATTAAATGTAGGAATTTTTTAGCACGAATGTTCTCACATTTATATTGCAGTAACAATGAAAAAAATACTCAATAACTTCAAGTGAAAGGATATTAAAATTTTACTTACTTTATTGGCAAAGAGCGCTTTAATCGCGCACCATTATTGAACGAGATCATAACGCTTTACTTTTGAAACGTTCGTCGCGCATTGCACTGAAATGCTGTACTCGTCAGAAAGGAATATTTTAGAATACTTCTCTCTTAATTATCCACTGCCGCTCTTGGTTGTTATTAGATTGGAGCGAGTTACCAAGTACGCAGCTGTGCTTCCTGCCTTTGAGGTTCTTACGGAATTTTCACGAACTTTAAAACAAATTAATTACTGTAATAATCACTACTGATGCAGCAGCTTATTAGCTGTCTGCAAAACATAAGGTTAGTATTCTCTTCTGAAATATATATACTAGTATATAATAGAAGAAAGTTTTTATTTCAATCATTATCGCGTTCTATATGTAATTCTATAATATATAATTATTATTATTCATAATAATCTAATATTATAACTCTCTCTCTAATTCGTTTGTCCACATGCAATATATAGTATGTATTACAACGTGTTCTGAAAGTTTACGAAATGACTGTTTAATATGCATAAAATTATTAAATATGATCTCCATGATTGAACATACAAATACATACATGTAAGCTAATTGTAAGTACAATGTGGAAGATGATTAAATCGCAATCATTGGTTGCGATAGTAACAAATAATTATGGCTAATTGTTTAGTTATGTTCTACCTGTGTAAACCACATGTATAATTAATCATCAATGTAAATATTGTTGCCGCATTAATGATCACTAAATAATTGATTTGACCGATATGGTCGTCGTGTCACTGTTCTTCTTTATTTATATGTTATCGTTCATTAATTTCTACTCTTTGATAATTAATTAATTGGTACTAATTTAACTTTCGAATGTCATACTGGATATTATACAATTTGCGATTTTGAAATTAAAAAATATCCAATTACAAAATATCACAAGATTCGATTTTAAATCGTTTTATTACAATGACACGTGAGCAGAGTAGAATCCACATCTCTTTCACTTTTGTATATAATGCATTCGTGCGTCAAAAGAAGGCAATATATTGCACTATTAACTCATACACAGCTAACTTCGTAAATGCTCACACGAGAGTGCAATATCTGCTTGCAATTACGTCAACGTGCCGTCGACGAGGTCACTTGCATGCAAACGTGCACGCAATGAACAGTCTTGACACTTAATCGGTGTATTAAGTCAGCGACGATGCAAAGAGTCATAGAAGCATAGCTCGTCTAAGACGTATCTTGGCTGTATCAGTGGCAAATACAGCGTTCCATACCATAGCTAATGTGAATAATAATAAAGAAGAAACGAGGAAATAAGATGATTTGAATGTCGCGTCATCTATAATAATATCAAAGCGATATGTCGACCTGAATCGTGTGTCTGACATTTCAGTCGGAAAAAGACATCAGCTACTAAAAATCTCTCGAGTTTTTGATGAATAATTAAGAAACGGATTGAAGGTCAATTCATTCAAACTAATGCTAGCGAAGCATTTACTTCATATTATAGACAAGAAGACGATATGAAGTAAGAAATACTACGTGTGTCGATAATAGACATATATAGAAATTTATAAAATATAATAAAGATTGATAGAAATAATAATATATATAAATATACTTCGATTTATTTAAGACGAAAGAAAAAGAACCGAGAAAAATATTAACTCATCATGAATGTTAAATAATATATATAAAGATAGCTTACAATAGAACATTAGTTATTCTGTATAATAAAGAGATTGTAATAGACTCGATTCTCGAATGAATCAAGAATAAATCAGATACGGTAATCGAGGCTAAATTTTGTCTAATATATTTTTGTATATAACTTGTAAATCTTTCAGTTATTATATAAACTGCGTACCACAATTTGCTGTCAGATTTGAAACACAATGATAAACCAAAACTGAAATAATTAATATGACAAAATTTATAATATTTTGTACTTAAGATATTTAATTATAATAAATTGATAATTTATTTATGATATTATTTCAACTTCAGTTTATACGTTTTTAAATTCGACAGTAATTAAAGCACAGTTTATGTATAATAATTGGGAGGTGTATATTTAATGTATATTAAATGTGTATATTAAATGTATTGTAAAAAATATGATTAGAGATTCAGTCATATTTGACGCTTCTTATTTATTTGGTTTATTCATTTAGCGTTCTCGTTTAATTTACTATTGATTTATTTCTATATCAATAACCTGGCTTTCGTATAATTGAAGTTTAATAGATATATCGATTCTCTCGTTTCATTATATCACTTCCTAAAAAAATTAACTGATTTTTTGATAAACTTTAATTGTGATAAGTTTTTTCATATTATAAAATCATCTGTTTGATGATCTACCGCCTTTGCAGTTTTCACAAAATGTTTAAGATGCAACAACTGTTCCAAGACGACATTCGCGAAATGTATTCACTCACGCTGATGCTGAAAAGGATTTACAACAGCATCCAATTAGAATGGCAAAACAGAGAGAGAGAGAGAGAGAGAGAGAGAGAGAGAGAGAGAGAGAGAGAGAGAGAGAGAGAGAGAGAGA
>NW_012130133.1:481714-485589 GCF_000143395.1 Atta cephalotes
TCCCTCCCCTCCTCTCTCTCTCTCTCTCTCTCTCTGTTCTTGAAAATCGAAGTCCTCGATGCGATGAGGCTTTAAAGGCCGCAAGTTGCGAATGCTGGCAGCGGACCGAGAACGATGAATCGTATCTCCATCACCGCGGCGACGCCGACGCTGATGTCGACGTCTTCAGTGCTATCCTCTCGTCTTTCCTTTCCTCTTTCTTTCTCTTTTCGCGACCTCTCTTTTTCCTCCGCCTTTGCTGTTCTTCCCATATCCCGAGATTTGTCGGAGATTCGAGAGATAAAAAGATCGCCGCGTCATACCCATCGAAACGTTATTTCTGTATACGTTTCATCCTACGAGCACACTGAAGAACGAAGCTTATGCTTCCGAGAGCGCGCACGAATTTCCGGAGCGATGCCTGTGCAAGATAGTTTCCAAGTTGACCGATTTCTACTTCCCGCTGTATCGTTGTAAGATAGAAATGAAGAGAAACAGATTTCAAAGCTCTAATACATCAGAATTCGTTAAAAAGGATGATAACAATCTATCTAAGATTTCGCAAGAAAAGATATTGCTCTTCTATAAATAATAATTCTACACTAAATGTTTAACAAAGCGTGAATTATCCATTCTACATTTCTGTTTCTGTATTTTTTTAATTTATAGATCTTAGATTGTATATTGTAAAAATAATTATATCTGTCTATTCTTTTATATTTTATTTTTAGAAAGTAAGATAATTGAATAAAGATTTCTATTTATCTGAAAATTTGCAACAAATTATGACGAAAATTTATAATTATTGTCAAAATACAATAAATATTAGTACACTGAAAAAAAATATAGTCAATTTTAATAAACATTTAATTGAACTGCCAACTAAATATTTATTAAATATAAAGATATATTTATTTGATACAAGAAATGTTAATTTGATTTAATAATCATTTTTTTTATTGAACAAATATTTATTTACTGTAAATAAATATTTAGTTAGCAGTATTGAAACTAAATATTGAATTAAATATTTATTAAAATTAACTATTTTGTTTTCTCAGTGTATAAAAATATCACAATAATTATAAATTATTGAGATAATTGTTTGAAAAATATACGTATTGTTTGTATAATTTTTAAATAGAACCTTTGACATTTATTATCATAATTAATTATCAAATATTTGCACTAATATTAACTTAAATATAAAATATAATATAGATCGCAATAAGTGAATATATATAAGTAACGAAAAAAGATAGAAATATTTTCGTTACTTTCTGTATTAAAATACAAAATTTGTGATAAAAAAATGAGTTATAATAAATGGTAAAAAAGGAATGAGAAAAAGGTCTCATATAATATAATTTCATATAAATCATATAATTCTACAATCTATTATAATGCAATTCATACAGCAATAACATTGAGATGTGAAACATTACATGTTTGACTTGAAATGGATTATCTATTTGCTATTTCATCACTTTATATTATACTTTATAATACTAACATGTACAATAAACTTAGATGAAATATTTCTTTTCTCTTCTTTTCTTCTCTTCCCTCTCCCATACTCTTCCTATCAAAGAAAAGACACACCTCTTAAATCACTCGTCTTGTTTACGATCGATGGTCAATGCTGCAGTTTGTCGAATCCTTGAGAAATACTAGCAAGCAATTTCGCGTAACGAAAAACAAATAGCAACTATCCATCGACCACACATATACATGAGAAAGAAAAGTGGCCTAACGGAAAGACGCGTAGTTCGAACTGAAAAAAAGATAGGAGAAGAAAAACCTTCTAAAACAGTGGCCTAACAAGTTCACAAATGCAGCAAAACTTTTATTTCAAGAGGCTGAAAAGAATGATAAAAACAAAAAAAGAAGATAAAGGGATATGTATTTTCATATTTCATTTTCTGTAACATGTGCATATTATCCATTGTTATTAAGATGACCATGGAATACGGAGAAGTTTAAGAGCAGGGTAATCGAGATTGACGCTGCGTAAAGTAAAGGATGAAGGATTTCTGGAGTGCTTGAAGATCGGTTACGTCATTGACCGGAAAGGAATTCCTCGTAGTGCAAAGGGAGGAACATTCGTGTGCAAATGGGGAAGAAAAGCCGGCGTGAGCCGCGCGTTTTTAAGCTCCTTCTTAACTCCCTGCGCGACGTATTCGCCTCCCATGCGAATACTCAGGATGCGGATTCGGGCTTTGTGCCTCGTGGGGATCGCCAAAGTGGAAATCCTTTTGATACGACGGACCGTGCCATCCACCGTGCTGTCGCAGGACTCTCACGACAAAGGACACACGCCTATTGAGAGGACAGCGAGTGACGCGTTGTGAAAAATTAGATTTGCGAAAACTACTAAAGAAGAGAAGTACCCACTCACTGCTAAGTAGATAATTTTGTAACAGCATTTAAGTTACGTCATCTTGGTTAGAATAATTAATAAAAATAGGTCGCACTGATATATAAATAACTGCCAATTTTTTCTCTTTCTTTCATATTCGTATGCTGCTGAATAGAAAAGATGTAATTTTTAACTTTTAATGATTTAATTACAAGATATGTAATAAACATAATTAGAGTAGGAAATATAAACAATAATGACAGTTAACAACTTTATAATTAGTTATAGATCATTAGTTATAATCATAGAATATCAATCTAATATTTTATTAAAAGTCGAAAGTTTCAATTGTAGCCGGATAATATTTTTAATACTTTGATCATCAAAATATATTTTTCAAGAAATATAAATAATAATTATAAGCCAAATTTTAATTTTATAAGTCATTTACAAATTATAAATTATAGATATTACAAATAGATGTTAAATATAAAATCCTATTTATAAAATATATAATATATTTAGAATTTAATTTAATTTAGTATTTTTTATAATTAATGACTATGTGAATCAAAATAGCTGTTCAATTGCAATGCTTTTTCTTATTACAAATTTTATTGTTGCTACCAACATTGCCTCCAGAGAAAGGTGTCTAGAAAGAAGAAACGTTCGTCACTCGGTTTACGGAAAAATTCACGTAAATATTTGAATATCGTCCATTCTGTCGTGTCGACTCGTACGGCTCTTACCTTGTGTCGGATGAGAAAACAATAGTATCCTCTTCGAATCTTAAAATCGTAATACGTTCGCATCTCTCCTCCTTTCACTCGTAACCAGATAGCGAAGAACTATTTCGAATAGAAATGTCACGCGAAATCTCATACATCAATCTTTCAAATTTTATACCATTTCCAACCAACTCATTTAAAAAAAACACACGTATTTATTAATAAATATCGTAGTTATTAATAAATATCGGAAATAAACAATGTATCGGCAGCACTATATAATGCAAATAGCTTTTATTTCAAAAACACAAAAAGAATATTAATTTTAACATAATATTTATAGGCATAAGCAAATACCAAACTATAGCATTATTAATTTTTTAATGCAGAGAATTTATTTCGTTCAGATAATCGACATTTCTGATTTACATTTCGCGTTTACATTTTTACTTGAAAAGCATTAAGTCAGGAAATTACTGACTTTCATACTGGAAAAAAATGGCACGATCGTCCGACGAAGCAAACGAAATAGTTAGATGGTTGTAAAACATAAAGCGCGGCATAGCAACAGCCGCACGTTGAAAATACTATGCGGAGAAACCGTCGAGTGCTGCCCTGGCAGATTGCCATTGTCGCCGGCACAATTCAATCGCGAAGTTAGCTTGCTCCCTGTAGAAATCACATAATGTGCGGTTACCCAGTCCACCCACCGCCATCCTCACCTGAGACCCGCACCTCCTAACTCGCGTTCCAGTGGGCTCTGCCTACATCTTCCTCCCCCCCCCCTTCTCTCTCTCTCTCTCTCTCTC
>NW_012130133.1:491787-495133 GCF_000143395.1 Atta cephalotes
TCTCTCTCTCTCTCTCTCTCTCTCTCTCTCTCTCTCTCTCTCTCTCTCTCTCTCTCTCTCTCTCTCTCCTTCGGCATGTTGAACGACATAAAAGTATTGGGCTAACGTCTAGCTTTCGACACGCTGTGATTCGCCATCGTTAATTTATTGAACGTTGCGCAAAGTTTGATGTGTCAAAGAAAAGCAAAAACTGAGCTTTATGGAGTGGATAGATTTACTTGTGCTCCAATTATCTATAATATATCTCATATTTGTATTTGTATGTTACTTCCTTATATAAAAATAAAACTTTTTATATCGTTACTTTATTGTAATTATTCATATTTAATCTCAATATCAAAAGAAATTTTTTGGTGCAGCGTATAGAACAAATATTAATAAATATTTAAATAAATTATTATTGCATCAAATATTATTAGAAATTAGGTTAATTAGTTTATCATCAGATATTGCTTCATAATTACAGTAATCATAATACGATTACTGTTATTATACTAGAAATATATTACCAATTATTATTTATCTCATAATAATCTATAATAATATTAATAATATATATAAAAAAAATTTCAGTATGAAGAGCACAATGTGCAAGAACCAAATGAGTTTCCACTTCAATTTCGCGAGTGATGCACGAATCTCTAGAAACGAAGCGACGTCTTGACGTCTCGTTAAAATTCTTGCGTTCTAACCATTTCTACTGAAACCTGGCCGAGATAATACTACGCCAATTTGAATACTATGACGAATCAATTTCCAATCTAAAAATCTCTTGTCGATTTGTCTCTTACTCAGAATTGTACAAAAATGAATGTTCTGAGAGAAATTATCTTCATATTAGTGGAATATATAAAGTTGCAATTATATTTGTGCAACACATAAAAAAGAATGAAGATTACAATACAAAACAATCGATTTTATCAGAGGACTCAAGCTCTTTTGTGTAATACTAAAAATAATTCAGAAAATTTCAAAAATATATTTACTTCAAGAAATATTTTTGTAAAGCAAATTAAATTTGAGTTATCTTTTATAGCATTCTGTAATTATATAAATCTATGTATATTTACTAAATAATGATCACTCTTGGAAACAGAAGATATGAATTCTAGAAATTATTATTGATAATAGTGTCAGTTTGATAGAAAAATTACACAAAAAATTAGTATTTTTGCGATAGTGACAGAAAATCAATTTTAAAAACGTATATTTTTTTTCTTGAAAAACCGCTATATTTGTAACTTTTTCAATTTACCATTAAAAAATATAAGTGTCGTTTATCCTCTAATCAAGTTCGCAATGATCGTTATAGAAAATAGGTGCCATAAAAGAACATTGCTAAACTAATGATAAAAAGCATCTTATTTGAGGTGAGTCTAGGGAAATGCTATTAGAGCTATTTGTGTCATCCTATCCTTGTTTTACGTCTAATAAACGATAATAGAATGACATACTAATAGAGTCTCCGAATGCACTATTGGAGTCATACTCTCTCTATTTTTCCTTAAAAAGTTCCTTTAAATTTCCTTATTTCAATTCAGAATTTAAAAAATGCTCGCTTTAAAAGTCACTAAATTTTGAGATGTATCACTTGCCTATCAAAGCGACGATATATTGCAATGTATTAAAAAATTTGCAAAATTTATCATAGTTTCAGAAATTTATTCAAATTTATCATAGTTTCAGAATATTTTCTTTTACAAGTTAAACATTTTTAAATGTTTTTAGAAGAAGAGAAAATATTGATTTATTTATTTAACGAGTATGTCACAGCATCAGTATGTTCTTCGGTCTGAAGTGAATGATGACAAGATTCACAAAATATTAGCATTAGCAATGGACACAGTGATAATCCGGTGATAAACTTTCTGATATCTATGTCACAAAGTCATTTTTCTTTGAAATTAAGATCTTGATCTTACATCAAATTTTATACTCAAAAGTATCATTCTTGGCATTTTTGATTTATTTTTAGATGATGACTCATCTTTCTGGTTACATCACACAGTTGCAACACTCTTTGTACACATCGCTGTACGTACATTCGTCCAATTTTGCACTACTCTAGAACTTCATCCTTAAGGCGTCGCGCAGACCAAATTTACTTACATCAACGTATGTAGAATGTACCTCACCACCGAGGCTCTAGTTATGTCACGACGCAGGCGTACATCATCAATAGCGAGTCGTGTAAATTCACCTTTGCGGATCACACGACTCCTCTACGTTTGTGCGCGCCTCCGCCGAGGGTGACAGCGTGTCGCTCGGTTGCAGAGACTAAACCGCGTTACACAGGCGGGTGGTGCATTGTGTAAATATGCATGCGGCTAAGCCGAAGAGTAGACTCGACTCGACGAAATCGAGCGCGCCTGAGAACGACGACGACACGACGTCAATGGGCGTCGAACCAAGACTCGTCGTCGTTATCATCGTTCGACGTCATTACCGTGAGCCATCGAAGCGAATACTCTATCTGCCAAAGTAGTAATGTGTTCAACAATAACGACAGCCGTCTTCAGGGATATACACATGCTATTGCATAAACCCAATTTTCGTTTATGCTGCAGATCATCTTTATACTCATGACGGCTCGTTAACGATCCGGCAATAATATTTTACACTGTATCGATGTTTGTATATTTATCATTTCACTGTTTCAAGTATGTGTATATAATACTTTTGTGTATATAATATTTTGTATATAGAGGAGAAAGTTGTGGATTTTTTTATGATAAGCCTTCATTTACACAATAATTCTGTTAATAATTAACATTTAAATTGAAAATTTAATAATTACATTCGTCAATTATTGTTCAATTAATTTTAGATTCAAAATTATGAAATATCTGTTATTTATGGCATTATTTATAAAAATGTAACATTATATAATAGGTCAAAGAGAAACAGGGATAGTAAAATGTGGTTCTCCTATAAAAATAGATTTAAAAAATTGGTTTTGTTTGAAAAAAACAATATTTGGCTACAGAACTATAAAAAAATAAAATATTGCAGAATATTTGCAAATATATACATACACTTAACTTCTTTTTTATTATCTATATCTATAGATATAGGTTATTCAGGGTCAAAAGCCTATACATGTAAGGCTATGTTTAGATTTCTATTCGAATGTCATCCAGATACTTAATTACTTCCTTGTTGTTCATCAAATGTTAAAGAATAAATGTTAAAGAAATGATATTAGAGAAGCACTCAAGTGGAAATCTGAACATGTCTTCAAATGAATTATAGATTATATAGCAATACAATTGCAATTATCTTACTAAACAATTATTTTATATGAAAAAAGGCTGCCAACGATCAGAAGGCTTAGAAAGTTAGCAAA
>NW_012130133.1:501076-504248 GCF_000143395.1 Atta cephalotes
GAGAGAGAGAGAAAGAGAGAGAGCAAAACAAGACTGGAGCAACCAGCATTTAAGGGCGAACATCATGATACATGACTTTCTGGTCACGTTCGGTCGACAATTCAATTGTCGCTGGACATTTGGACTCGTCGAGTTTCCGGTTTCGCGTTCTTCAGTGCTTTTAACGACACTCTTCATCGGGCCATCGGAACCACAAGCAGCTCGCCCTGCAAGCGGAGATAATCTCTTGGCTATAAGATGGGGTCAAAAGTAGAATATAAATTTCTACTTCTCAAATCGAGCATTCATATCAAACCAAAACCTTCCAATATTCGTGTTTCGAACTAGTACGAGCAAAATTTTTCAGAGACTACATGTATCTGATGTCTTGCTGCAGCTTAAGAATATATCTCAAAGCATTACAAAAAAAGTAAAAATTTCATTTATTCTGTTAGTATATGTATATGAATATTTGTATAAAATTTAAGCACAATTTTCTTATTGATTTATAAATTATTTAATTTTTTGTTGTCTTGATTCTTCCGCAAAATCATGTTTTATACCACTTATTTGCAAATTTGAGAATGTAGCAGTACGAATTAAATTAAAATTTGTATATAATAAATTTCTAATAAATATTTATGTAAAAGTGTTCATATAGATTTACTTATTTATGTTAAGTTATTTATGTAAAATTGCAGCAAAATATGGTCACTGCGCTACTATGACCGTATTCATATATTACTGCCAGTTGTCAATACAGTACAATAGTATATGTAACGGGAATTATAGATTTTCAGTGCTGGCAGTCAATTGGCAGTAATATACGAACGTGGCCTATTATAAATCCAATTATTTGTTGTTTTGTTTTTTGCGATTAGTTCGAGCGAAGTTGTATTCATGACTAAAACTTTTTGACTGATATTGGCTTTTTTCACTGATACTTTTAGTTTAGTACTGTACAGTCAAACGTCCTTAATTGTAAAATATTAATCACTCGCTACATTCAACAAAAAAAGCAGCTTTGTAACTGTTGTAAGATTCTTTTAACGTAATGAGCTTACATATTTAGATTCAGTGAGAAACTAAAGAGAAGATCAATCATATTAAAGCATTTTACAACAATTGCAAAACTATTTTTTCTGTTAAACATAGCCATTGTATTGCAGCAAATATATCGATTTCAAATGTTTGACATTAATTGAATTTATTAATCGAAACAATTAATTAATATAATTCGTTTTAATGTGATAAAAATTAGCTACGTCCTTCCATTTGTCGAATGAGAAGTACTCGTGACTATAATATCTACAAATAGTAGCTACGATCAAGCGTTTAATCAAACGAACACATTGCTCGTTCGAAAGATAAGTGGATGATAGCTTTAACGATAGGCAATAAAAAATCGTGCGTTCTATCGTTATCTACGCGCTCGGTGATTTACGACTATCACGCAGCTACCATCGGATTCTTACACCTAAATAATTTAATTTGACCGTCCGCGAGGTGTCCACAAATCGCGCGCTTGTATGTAATGTAATAATCGCGTGATCGCACCCCATGGTAAGATTCCATCACTGGCTTTAATCGTATAATCGATAGAGCTCGTCCCTTTGAAAAATATATCCCGGTTTGGAGAGATTCCCTCGCGAGCGTGCGTACATCTGATCCATAATTTTCTACAATTCCTACACTCATAATTTAAATCGTAAAATACTCGCGCATTTTATCCATTAAGGGATAATTCCACAACATCTAAAAGATCGACGAAAGTGTATTATATATGATATAATGATTAAATATTTGTTTTGAATACGTATGTGTGCACGTTTCATCGAACAAACGACTCGGAATTCGATATTCCGACATAACGTTATTTTTCGATTATGGATAATTTATGACTTTTCGAATTATAAACGGTTTATGATCTTCAGTTGTATTTTTATAAACCTTAAGACGTATTATCGTATTACATATAACTTATATTAGCTAAATGCATCATATGATTTAAATAGCATTAATTATAGTCTTTATATAAAAATGATAAATATACTATAATACTAATAAAACTTGAAAGTAAAAAAGCTAGTGTTAAAAATAAAGCGTATTAAATATATTTTCTTTTTTATTCGTATATAGTATACAAGTATTTATTATATTTTTCTATATACATCTAAAATAACTCCGATGTATCCGCATCCAAAAACTTAATTTATCAAATCATTACTTACTATATTTAAGGTAAATAAATTATACAAAAAATCTTTATACTGTTTACTATTATAAAAAAATATTAGGTCCAAAATATTTATTTTTCATATTAAAATACTTTTTAGGAATCCTTGCCATATATCTTAAAAAGTAAAAGTGAGATATACGGCTACTCATAAGTGGAATGTACAATTCATGAAAAATTTACATATAGTAAAAATAAAAAAATATATAATGTATACAGGATTAAGGAATAAGAATAATAAATACATATACAGTAGATAATAATTCTAATCTTTTATATAGAGATGAGTCACTTGAGACTGACCACCCAAATAACACAGTTTTGGAGATTGAAAGAAATGCTTGAAATAAAAATTGTTTAGTATCGAGAGGGACATATGATAGTGAACATATGATAGTTAATTTCCAAATGGAGTTTTTGTTTCAAGCATTTCTTTTAATCTCCAAAACTGTGTTATTCGAGATGGCTAATCTTAAGTGACTCACCTTGTATATAACAAGTGTTATGAGGTACAGATTTTATATAACCTGTTTATTGCATTTAATGCACTGAATCCAATTTGCTTTGTGTATGCATAAATTCTGCCCTAAAAATATCGTATATCTCAAACAGGTGGGACATCAAGCTGAACAAAAAATATAAAAGCTAAGTACTTGTATTTCGCCATACTCCATTCTTTATTCTCTATTCCTCTATATTTATATATCGTAACTTAATTAAGTCTTTTGCACTCTTTAGAGTAATCATTTTATGGAGATTATGATATATGGCTATTTACTACATTAACAAACTAATTCAACTGATGGTGGTTTCATTAATATTAACGGTAAAAACTGAAATCATAACACAATACTAATATATAAAAGTGTATAACAGAATGATTTTGTGTGTGTGTGTGTGTGTGTGTGTGTGTGTGTGTGTGTGTGTGTGTGTGTGTGTGTGTGTGTGTGTGTGTGT
>NW_012130133.1:504331-525076 GCF_000143395.1 Atta cephalotes
AGATTACGCTCATTCCATCTATTTTTTCTGACTTTTAACGGCATAAATCTTCAAGCAGCATAAATATCAAAGTTACTTTATAATTAAAGTTTTAAAATTCACTATAAATTATTAATATTAAATATATATTTTGTTAACAAAAATTGAAACATTTATATAACTCAAATAATAAAGTTAAAAACAAGCTACTTCTCAGCAGATTAAATTCTAACAAAGAAAATTAAATCATATTCTTCAGCTGATTTTATGTCTTTTGCGCATTAATTTTAACTAAAACTTTAGTTATAAAAAATATATAATTAGAAATATATAAATAACGATCTCTTTTGATTGTGCAACAAAAATTGTCTACAATTTGATAAAAAGAGTCATAAAACTAAAATCTTTTTCTAATAGTTCTACTTCGTATGTAATAATAATTAATCTATGTTTCTAAATTACATTTTATTATTCAAAAGATAAATTCATGAAAACATTCGGGAAACAACAGCTTATGAGAAGCGCCGAAAAAGGGAAAGGGACAATTACTTTTGACAAACTCATTAAAATCCGTAAATATCTCGACCAAATCTTGTCTTAGTTCCGTCAAGAAAACGATGGACTTTTCGAACATCCTCCTGTTCGCAGCATGTACTTACGTTAAGTTCGACCGGTAATGCATCTCGATGCATCTGCACGCGCCACATATCTCGTCGAACCGGTTGGCCCGAAAGTTTGCGAGTAGTTTCCACGCCGACGAAGTCGAGTTCAGTAGAAGCTCGACGTTGTGAGAAGACGGGTACGAGTATCGTCTCAACAAGAGGGCGGTAAACAATTTTGCGCCTGTTCACTAGCAGCACAAGGAAGGCTATCTTAGGAGATCTTAGGAACCTGTTTCACCTAAATGTCCATATAGTGACGATCGCGCTACCGTCCCACGTGTCTATCGCTGAGCGAAAAACGGCGATAAGCGGCGTTTACGCTTCAACATTTGCATAAACTCATTGGTATTATGTGTATCATGATGCATCTTAACACAATATCATACAGCACAGAAGCTTGCACAAATATTACTACAACATCAATATGTTATTGCAATATTGCCAAAACGTTGCAATGCTGCTTATTTGTTGTAGGGGAATGTTATTTTGACTTTCTGTTAACGCACTTGACAAAATATTGTCTTTCAAATAATAATATTAATATTCTAATATTTATCAATTATATATTACAATAGACATGATAATATTTCGCTATGCGCAAACTTAGAAATATATTTTTTTCTTTTAAATACCGAACTATCTTCCTAAAAAACTAAATCAATTTTAAAAGCCGATTATTTTTTTTTAAATTTTTCAGCTTTCCAATTTTTCGCCACAATATAGTTATCGATCTCAATATGAAAAAAGCTCGTTTAAAATCTTTGATATTTATTTTATGTCTAATTTTTCGATATGACTGATCGTATCAAGTCTTAAATATAGCATTTATTAATTAAAATGTATAATTGGGTATGTGAAGTTAGCACCCCAACTATACTGATTAGAATTCCCATTTCCTTTTGACAAGATGAAAAGTTCTATATAATTTATAACAAGAGTTTCACTTAATAATAATTTAAAAAAAATGAGATGCTAACTTCTCATTTCGAAAATCGAGATCGAATAGTTCTGAACGGCTCAATAGCTTCATTTCGTTTCAACTTCATTAAATATCTAGAGTTCCTGATGCATAAAAAAAAATTTTGAAAAATAAAAAAAATTAAAAATTTTTGAAAAATCAACTTTTAGATATAATAATTCTGATTAGAATTCTTGCTTCCTTTTAATGAGATGAACAGTTCTCTGTATTTTTTAATGCGAGGTTTATTTAATAACAATTTTTAAATAATTTTTTAAAAATGAGTGCTAATTTCTCAGCGAAAGTCGAGATCTAATAATTCTGAGCAGCTTAATAGCTCTATTTTGTGAATATCTAGAATTCCTGATACATACAAAACAATTTTGATAGAAATTGTATAAAAAGAAAATGTATAAAAAAAAATTTTTTTTCGAAAAAAAAGATTTTTTTAATAAAATTTCTGTGATATGTTAATTGTCATTATATTGTATAATAATTTCGAAGAGTTCTTAGTGATTAAAATCAACACAGATTCAAAAATAAAAGAGATATATACTTAAAACGAAATTTGAAAAATCGATTGCAGAAGTACGTATTTCCTTATATATCCAATCGCTTTGTCACTTAATACTTTCGTTAAGGCTCATCGAGTACTGCCCAGAACTCCAATCAGAACTATAATCTCAAGAAACCAACGGTTTGCGAGATATGCTATATGGGAAAAGACATTGATTGGAGCAGTACTCGATGAGCCCTAACGAAAAATATTAGATGAAATAGCGATTGAGCCAATGATTTTCGAGATATGTTACGTGGCAAGGGTCATTGAAAATTTTTTGAGAGTACTGAATAGTTCTGATTGGAATTCTGGACAGTACTGGACGAGTCCTAACGAAAAGTATTAAATGAAAAAGGCGTTTGGGCCAACGGTTTTCGAGGTATGCAGACATTTGAAATCTATCATTGAAAATTTTCTAAGTCTGACGTCGAAAAATTTTTTGGGAGTACTGAGTAGTTCTGATTAGAGTTCTGGGTAGTTCTCGACGAGTTCTGTCAAAAAATATTAGGTGAAAAAGCAATTGGCCCTACAGTTTTCAAGATATGGAGACATTTGAATTCTATCATTGAAAATTTTCTAAATCCGACGTCGAAAAATTTTTTGAGTACTGAGTAGTTCTGATTAGAGTTCTCATCGAATTCTGTCGAAAAGTTAGGTGACAAAGTGATTGGATGACTATATAAGAAAATACTTCTGCAACCGATTTTCTAAATTTCGTTTTAAGTATATATCTCTTTTATTTTTGAGTTTCGGTTTTAATCGCTGAGAACTTTTCGAAATTGTTATAATGACAATTAACGTGTCACAGGACTATTTTATAATAAAATTTTTTTTTCAAAAAATTTTTTTTATATAAATTTTCTTGTGTGTCAAAATTGTTTTTTATGTATCAGGAATTCTAGATATTCACAAACTAGAGCTATTAAGTTGCTTAGAACTATTCTCGAATTTCGTTGAGAAGTTAATACCCCATTTTTTTAAATTATTTAAAAAAAATTGTTATTAAATAAATCTCGCATTAAAAAATACAGAGAAATCTTCGTCTCGTTAAAAGGAAGCAGGAATTTACCAGCACTCCATTTTTTAAAAATTATTTAAAAATAATTATTAAGCAGAACTCTTGTTATAAATTATATAAAACTCTTCGTCTTGTCAAAAGGAACTCTAATTAGAACTCCTGAGTACTATAGTTGGAGTGCTAACTTCACATACTCTGTATAATTAAAGAAAGAAAATGATTGAATTCGATTACATTCTTGGTATATACCTACTTCAAACATGTTTCGTTGATATAAAGTCGGCCACAATAATCAACTACCTAATCACTGTAGTTATGTCTGACGTTCAGCTGACAGCAAGAACTTACATCAGCACCGGCATCAAAAATGTGGGTTAACATCGCCCTGCTACGAGTAATTTTGACATAAGCGAGAGAAAATAGGTCGACCTACCATATCCTTTATGTCAGAAATGCGTACCAGCGTGTACTTAGCTCATGCGAGCACGCGAGCGAGAAATTGAAGTACAAAGAAATTCTTGCAAATGTGATCGGATCAAGAAAATACAAATTTGAGTTAATTTCATTGATCTCTACGTAATGCAATCTAAAGTTGGATCAACATTGACAATCACAATCACGCTTTCCAAATGCGTTCTATTTCATTTCCAAGAAGAAAAAGATTCAACAAAGTTACATCTTACTAAACATAAAACTTTTCTTCAGTCATTCTTCAGCTTTCTTAAAAAATTATTTTGCTCCAATTATTTATCCAATATTTGAAGAAATCTGTTCCTTATTTATATTTAACAATTGGTGACCTTAATATTAATCACGGATTTTTTGATAGATTAAAAAGTGATAATTATGCAACCGAAAAAAAAATCAAAATATTTATATATATTGGGGATGACAAGCAAATATGAAAGAAAAATGTAAACTAAATTTAAAAATATGAAATAAATATAAGATCGCGATAAATAAGAAATAAGATTCCTTTCTCTCAACTGATTTAAAAAAGATTCTAGTAAAATTTTAATTTAAAATTTAATTAAAAATTTTTTTTTTGAATAATTACTTTTTCGTTATTTTTGTTGTAGTCAAACCGATTCTAAATTTGTTGGAAAATATCATTAGAAATAAAGCTGAATCGGCTAAAATTCCTTTATTATTGTATAATACGATTCCTTTTCTCGATTTACTCAACACGCAAATCTCGCTATATATTAAAACCTTATGAAATCTGGTTATATAATGTGTGAGAGAAGTTAATGGAACACTATTACTAGAAACGAGGACAAGTTTCAACTGTTTCAATGGTTTTCCATTTATGTAAATGCAGCGTCTTTGTTCTGTGAACTCTACGTTGTCGCGATAGTACATGCTTACTCTACGTAAATTTATACAAATCTGCCCGTTAAAGTAAATTGTGTGAAAAAACCATAGCGCGTAGCAGATCTTACATTCGTGGATACATGCTTGCATGTCTGTCGTGCTAGAACGTGTTATAAGAACGGAATCTCGCGTTAAGCACGAAGTCGCGAAGTTGAAGACCTAAGTGAGAGAAATCGGCTTGGTGTGACGTTGAAACAGTAGTGGCTTATGACTCTTACGAGCAAAACATGCCTCAACATGCTCGAAATGTTTCCGTAATAATATCACATTTGCCAATCAGAATGGTGAACAAGAACGCATGAAAGACTCACAGTTTTTAAGAAGTTTTTAAGAAAGAAAGAAAATAAAAACTTTTAACATAATCATTCATCTTCCTCTTGGTCGTATAAACTTCTTTATGATGCACCTGTATCAACTCTTCTACTTCTACGCCTCAAAGTATACATAGATCTGAACGACCATTGATCTACTTTCCAAAAGAGAGTTGTATGATCTTAGGGCCGTTCGTTCTGTCTCAAGTCGCGCCCGAGGACGATTCAGGCCGAACGAACGAAGATCGTTACTGGCGCGGAAAGAACTCCGATCCATCACACCGCTACAGGAATGACGGAAATCGATCGATCTCAGGACGGAAGTTGCAGCATGAAGACCGAAAGACCGACGGTGGATCTGATCGTTACGACACTGCGCGCGCGTATCGTTGAGACACGCGAACCATCTCGAGGAATCGATATTTTCAAAAGTTTGCGTACATACTAAGGGAGAGTGAGGTAGTGTCAGTGTATTCTATTTTACGACATTATATGTATAAGTGTAATAACATTTCGTGACACTTCAGTGTTTAAAACGGAGCGCTATATATTTTATTACGGAGATTGCAGGAACGGGATGTATCGAGCTGTACCACTTTACTCTTTTGCTTTATGTATAATTATTATACGTTTGGAAAATGTTTAAAGTTTCTTAAATTTAAAATTTAATTAAATACGAAAAGTTTTATATTCGATCAAAGCAGAATCTTAGTGTTTAAATATTTCTTGAGTAAATTTATATACAATCTGATTCTGTATATTGCGCGCAGAAATCTTTTTCGTCTTGAAACTATCATGAGCAGAACCAGAATATAGTACTTTACAGTTATATCACTTTATTAAATTGACAAACAATTTTATAATTTTTTTAATATAGCAAGTATCTAGTAAGAATATTTTTTATTTGATATTAACAATGAAAAACTGTTAATAATTTTAAAACGTAATATTTCGAGTATTCATGGAGTGTCATGGATAACGCATGAATTGACATTAAAGTGCAGGGCTAGGTCACTGTGGTCGACGTGTCAATGATTAGTTTCCCTTCGTCTCGTGAGTGAAGAGGATGAAAACATGATCGCGGCCAAAGCGTTCGCTAAACTTGCTCGCACGAGGTAAACGCGAAAGTTCGTGGATGAGAGCGTCGACGAGGATTTGCAGACGGGTACTCAGTAAAGCCGTCGTAAATACACATCTCGTTGCTAATTAGCGCCGGTTTCGACTACTCGTGGTAAATTATATCGTAGACAACAAGGTAGGTAACTATCCGGTCAGAAAACAACGACGAATCTACGTCTGAAAAATTAACGAAGCAATGTATAGATATATTTCTTCTAGTGTGCAAAAATTTTCGCAGGATTAATTAGCGATACTGGTAGTAGATCGAAAGATCGCACTTATACGATCATGAAGAAAGGAGCAATAAATGATACTGAGAGAATAGTTTTAGTATTTGTGATTATAATTATATATATTACATAATCGTAATTATTACTGATGTAATTATTTGTTATAATGTAACTAATCTATCAGTTCTTTATCAACAAATATATATAGTTGACACAAAAGTGACTAAATTACAATTAAATATTTATAGCAATTTATTATCATTTTTATGATAATAAAAATTAATACTTTACAATCATTTTCGATGCCAACTATATATATATTTTGTTGATAAAACTATATATATAGATAAAACTATATATATAGTTAAAATATACTAGTTATTATTACTACTATTAACAGTAATAACTATCTTATAATAATATGTAATTATAATTAGAACTATCAAAAACTTTTTCCTCAATGTACTTAATTTAGATAATGATATAGATAAAAGAGATAGATAAAACAAATACTTTTTTATGATACATGCGGCTATAAATTGCAATTGTAAATGTATAAAATATCTATACATTTAAATGAAGAAGGTGAGAATAGATGCACACACATATTTACATAGAATGGGAACGTTGCCGTCTATTTTCAAGAATTTATAGTATTCAAAACAAACAAGAAAAAGTTAGAAAACATCGGTCCGAAGATCATCTGTTTTCGAGTTATAAGACGTTTTCTCTAGTCAAATTTTACCTTGCGAATGTTCGATATGTTCGCCGTCCATTTCAATATACACTTGAGCACGTTTCTTCAAAGAATTTTCTTCACGTTCTCCTCTCATATTTCCTGACAACAGTTCTGAATCCGTTGTTCCGATTTTTGCAATATACCATCGTGTATATTGTACACCGTACTTCTTTAAGTGGCCTCAGAAATGTCTCAAAAGATCTTTAGAAAAATACGACTTTCTTCAAAAAGATATACTCAAAAGTATATTAAAAAATAAAGAGAAAATATAAGTATATTCAACATTTATTACATACAAAGATAACATTATAGAAAAAGTTTTACAGTTCGAAAACAAATAATTTTTAAGCTTAATGAAGGCTTGTTCATTTATCATATTAAAATTTGTCTGCATTCCATAGATATAATATTATACGACCATCATGAAATTAATCTCGTTTTTTTTTATCCTTCATCCATTTGCGGAATAATCATCACATATGTATTATGAAGAATACAAGTACAGCGATTTCTTGTGAACCTTGCCAACTTCCTTGCACGATAGTCGGTGCTTTTCGCGAATTCTCACCACAGGATTATCTCGTTATTACTCTCGGCACGCATTGTACACGCGGGATTCGTTTGCGAGCGGATCAGTAATTTCTCGCGGGGCAAGTCAACGAATAATTAAGCTTTCCATTTCAATGCGAATGTAGCAAATGTAAATATACTGCAAAACTACAAGTAGAATTTTAAAAAAGATATCATGCGTTGGAATTTCATTGAAAATATAAGCAAATCATATCTAAGTAACAACGAAGATTTCGATCATTGTACATGTTATGTACAGAAAGCTCTCTGAATATTTTTGTATTTACATCCAAATGGACAAAACAAGAAAATGTATGTATATGTAGATACTTCAAGCAGATCTTGTGCAATTTTTAGAAAAATTTGTGAAAATATTCTGCCTCTCTTATATCGCGGCGCTCCAGACAGACAGCTTAATGGAAGGCACTACCGATAATAATCTTAATGATAATCGCGTACGCGAAAAGGAGTATGAATATCTCTTATGAGCGTGCGCCAATGCCGTGCGGGAGAATACATCGAGCGAGGGAAAAAAGTGAAAAATGGAAAGAGGGCACTCGGGAGAAAGAGAGCGTATTACTGACAGCCTTATCAAGAACCGCAGTGTGCACGAATATTACAATCGTCGAGAAACGCGGTAATCCTAGCAGTACGGACTACTCGTTTCGGCATCTCGCGCAGGCGAAATGATTTCCTAGATTTTTCCGGGCCACATTAACTCACGCGATCCCACAAGAGCCAGCGGAGATAATTGAAATATTTACAACGGCAAAGACGCGTGTTCGTCACAATAAGGATTTGGAAATGATCGTATGAGTGTCCAATTAAACAGCGAGAGGCGAATTAAGACTATTGTAAAAATCTATATTGGATGTTACTGAATATTTAACGGGGATCTAAAGATAATCTACTCTTACATATCGAATACTTCATAACGATAATGTGGACAATTATAAACGAATCATAATTTGAGATAATTATATACAAAGCTTATATAACCAAAGATAAAGATTATATAACTTTAGTATGACAAAGATTCATAAAAATTATCTACTAAATAAAACATAACCTCAATATTCCTCAACTGCTTCAAATATGTAACAAGGACACAATATATACAGAATTCCTGCATTATTATATCAAATTTCGCCAGCCCGGAACGCTTCAGTGTTTAGAACGGCTCTGATATATAATTTAATAATAATAATATGGATAATTATAAATAAATTATAATTTGAACTTTCATAAATTCAATATAATACAATCAGAGCCAGAGATTACGTACGTTCTGTATAAGGATAACAATTCATAAAAATTCTATTAAATCAAAAGTGTCCTCAATTGTTTCTTAAGCGCTTCAACGGTTATATAACAGAGACAAGATACAGAGAATTCTATCAGAGAATTATATCAAATTTCGCCAACCCACAGGATCCCATGTTTTAGAACGTCTCTAATAATTTTGGAGTGATAATATGATAATCATAAACAAATCATAATTTGAAATTATTTCATAAAAAATTCTATATAATATAATCAAAGCTGAAGATTATATACGTCCTATAAAGACAAAAATTCATAAAAATTATCTACTAAACAAATAGTGTCCTTATTGTTCAATCACTTCAACGATTATATGACAAAGATACATGGCATAGAATTCCTGTATTATTATATAATACACAAATCATATCAAATTTCACCTACCCGGAGCGCCCTAATGTTTTAGAACGCTCTGCTGAAACAGGCTTTATAGGGATAGCAAGTTTCTCGCCTCCCTATTAACTTCATCGTCCATATAATGCATACGGGTCGCGCACTGGCGCCCACTACGCAGGCGCATCGAGAAATTAATTATTAGGTCCTCTTGGGAAATAATTGCGGAGTTTTGAGCGTTGATTTCGCGACGCTCGCGCGAGCGTATCGAAATCACGATTATTTATCTGTCGTAATTTATGGCGGTTATCGCTTATGATGCAGAGCTCTCTCACAATTTATTGCCGACAATCGCTACTTCTTTGCTTTCCTCGTTTACTTATTATTAAAAGGGAAGTTTTTTTAATAGATTTTATATATACACATCCTACACGCGATGCTTGCTTACGAGATTTTATGTCGCAAAGTAATCCTGAATTATATTACAAAAATATATAAAATAATATAATAGAAGATAGTACATTTTATGCATAACTGTATTTATCTTAATTGGATTTCTTTTTACGTAATTATAATTTCAAAAATTATATTTAAAAAATTCATAATGTAAAATCCATTTAGTAAAATTCATTAAATAAATCGCTGCTCTTCACATTTTAATAATTTTCATAATAAATAACATTGTTAATATTTCGCTGTTCATCGCTGTATTTTTTGTATACATAATTAAATATCTCTTAATAATTTATAAAATCGTTAATTAAACTTTTTGTACATATTAATGTTTTTATTATCAAGTATTGAGGATTATATTTAATCTCAGCATGGGTATGTAATAAGTTTGAGAATTTTGAAAGTTTTATATTACCTAAATACTCCAACAATTCAACATATATCCTCTTAATTAATTAATATATTTAAATTGGATTTTCTTAAATTAAATTTATAGATAATAAAGTAGAATTTAAAAATATATAGACAATTCTCTAAAAATAATAACTTTTTTTTCTTTTTGTTGTTAATATTTTGTCAAAAATAGATTGCATTGCAGTCTAGATTGTCATTCATTATGCAATTTTAATTATTGATATAGCATGATATTCAATAATCATCGAATAACGAATTATCATCTTTAATAAAAAAATTCTTATGCAAAGTATTGATGTTTATAAACTGCAACGAGTCTCTCGAATTGAACGTTGTTTCTAACGTAACCAGAAGAATAAGCTTAAGAAAATTGTAGAAAGGTTTGCCTCAATGAGAGAGGAGAAAATTTGTACGAAAGCAAACGGACAGAGAAAGGACACCCGCTGAGACTGCTCTAAACTGAAAAGATGAGGAAGGAGTCAAGAGAAAGTGAAATAAACGCGTTGACTAGAGGAGCTAACTACACCGACATCCTTGCTGTTTCCCCGCTCGACGGCGCATCACCGCTGGCAGGAAACATTGTGCAACAGCTGCAAAAGGAAACAACACAGCCGTTTTCTACCTCGGCAACATGCTGCCGCTCGTAAAATTAAATGCAATTGCTGCATTTCGGTAACATTTTAATGGCGTTACGTTGGCTAAAGTAAACAAATATATAAGTGTACGAGTTGTAAGATTTATTCTTTATTATGAATTATGATAATCGTTTCTCCATACAGTTTCAGATTAAATTTCTTTATGTAAAAAAACGCTATATTGTTATAACAATAGCTAGTATAGCCTTTCTAAAACTGAAAATAAAAATAAAAGAGATTGATTTAATTAATAAATTTTAAACAAAGTCCTAAAAATTTTTCAATTAACACTAACATATTTTTTTTCAACTTACTTTCAACTTTGCGACTGCAAGTAAAATATAATTTAATCTTTTAATAGACTATGCTTGCTAAACCAAGCGTTGAATACAAAAAACTCAACAATAGTATTCATTTTCGTAAACAATAGCCGAAATTTTAAATTTCCGCAGAATTAAAAAAATGAAACAAAAAATTTTAAAAGTACAACAAAAATATGTTAATAAATGTTTTTTTTTTAGAAAGACAAAAATAGTTTCGCTTGAAATGATTTAAAATAGCAATAAAAAATATCATATTACTGCCATTTCAAAACGTTTCATTGTTTTAAAGTGTCTTATAATATAATATCATCAAAAATCATTTTGAATATTTCCCTCGATAAATTTCTCGATATAGATTTAGTCGAGAGATACGTTCAGTATGACGTCACTTCGTATCCTACATTTAAGAAGGATGTTACGGCGGCTCGCGTGTACGTCGGATACTACGCGTTCTGTTCCGTGACAACGTAACGTATTACTATTTACATAATAGAGAAAGAGAATGAAAACGAAGGAGGGTGGAAGTAAGCAAGAGGGTGGCAAAGGATGAAGAACGCCATGTGCCTGTCTAACCCGACTAACTCGAGTCTACGACACACCGCAGGGAAGAGAGGCCGGAGAGATATAAAACGCCATCTCCGTCTCTCGTCTCGCGTTCTCTAGGGAATGTTTCGCTCGGGTAAAGTCCGTAAAAAGGAAACGTAAAGGTCGCCGAGCCTATTACAAAGAAGGAACTTCTACACTTCGCGGTATGCGTGAAGGAGTGTATACGTTTCAAAAGAGCTTCCTTCCTTCGCTTACCGCAATCGTCCACGATACTCAAATTTGTATGTTTTTAGTGAGAAACTAAAAGTGTAAAATATCAATCTTGTATTATTTTGCTCATCCATTTTCAATAAGTATATTAATTGAAATCGCAACTGAAGCAACTGAAACTTATAAATAAAATTGTTAAATAAAATTTATAAAAATAAATTATTAATAAATAAAAATATTTTCTATATTTGTAAAATTGGCATTAATGCACAATAATTAATATAATAATAATGACGAGATAAAGAATTGCCTCTGCAAGAAATTTAAGTCCGAAAAGATTATTACACAAAATCGTATTGCACATATAATGTTTTCGATCAAAGAAAGAAAATTAATCAAATAATTTCTCGGTATATTTTGATTAAAATTCACTTTTAAGAAATTTCATAATAAGAAGTGATAATGCAATAAGATTTGTAAATAAAAACTATTTACATTAACTGAGTAAGCGCATCGTATGTACAGAAACGACATTAAACAGTATTAAACGTCAGAGATAGTTGCAATAGAATATTCCCATTGTGGTAGTAGTAATAATTAATGTCATAATATCCGTCACATTGCAAAATCGTTTTATCCTTTATTACGTTGCCTCGCAAGCGACATGCGCTTTAAAGGGACTGTCGGTTAATTGTGTACATTTAATAAAGCGAGTAAATACGATACGATTAAACAATTTATTTGCATATTGTTGGAAACGCGCGGTAAACGTATTCGTGTTGAATAGAAGAAACTGCAGGACGAACATACGCGAGTATTCCAAAAACAATGTCAATATTGATTGTTTTTCACCTCTCTATGCAATTCACCTCATTTTGTAATAAAATTATTGAAACTCCGTAATATATCAGAATAATGACTTCAAAACTATATGATTAGCTAAATGTTTATTTTTCAGAAAAATAATCTGTAATTTCTTCTGAAAATAGATCTTATATGACTTATTTTTAATTTCTTATATTTTTATGTAGAAAGAGTATTCCCCTAATATTGTATTTTCGTTATTAAATTTGTGACTGTCATACATTATTAATTTATATAAAAATAATTAATCTGAGCGATGTAATATAATTGCAATATTTCTATTTTGTGTGCTAGTAATTTCAAAGCAGTAGTTTAACGAGTAGTATAGTTAAAGGGTTCATGAGACACAGCTACTGTTACCATACTATCTCGACTGAAAGGGCAAGAATGACGGAGTGTGCGCTTTACGGTAGCATGCTAATTTTCTCGTCAAAATGAAAGACGCCTTTCTCGTTGGTCGCCCCGTGTTATCATTTCCGCGCAAATTGCACAAGCGCCGGACACGCCTGTAACGTCGAGGGACAGCGGCGAATTATTCAGAATCGGCGATCTGGCTTTCTCCATCGAATTGTCCACTCGATAAACCAAGTGAGCCGCACGCGGGGATGCTCGGCACGATGGTACCTAATGTAATCACCATAATGGCCACGCCAGAATCACCCTAGAGCTCTACACCATCGGTAGTAGCATCCCAGACATTCCTGTATCACTGCACGATCTGGATGGCATGGGCAGAGAGAACTGAGACGGGAGGGTGAAAGACCATTGGAGAGGGGATATCCTATATTCTCGGAGGTTCCCTGTTACCACACTAACAGGCTTTTAAACAAGGACGGTATATCCGCCTAGAATCCTTTATCAGCAATATCATAAGTGTGCCAATAAAACGTTCAAGACAAAGTTCTTGCAAGGTTTTACTAAATATAAATAGTAATACTTAGAAATCAACTTCCTCATCAATTTTTTCCTGTTTTGTTTTTATTTCTAAATAATTGTTAAATTCAGATATAATTATATATAGCAACTGCACTTTACCGAATAAATAATACTTTATGTGTTTTAACTCGAAATTGTCAAAGAAATTTTTATTTGAAACTTATCCTATCATGATTTCAGCACTTGCTATTACACAATTGTCTTCATGAAAGACTAGAGTATAACGTGAAAATACTTAAAATTTCTCATCGCTAATCTCTGCAATTTGGTACTATTATCTTGTATTACGCTGTACCAACAACACTTTCCTAGCATTATACTAAAGTGGCCAGGTTATCTTTTATATGAATACAATAAGCCATATTCTCACAACACATTTAACTCTAAATGTTGCCGTTTGATTCTCATTTCGTGTCTACATTTAAACGTGTCCGCAGCGTTAGACGAATAAAACGTAAAACTAGACAGTCGCGTTTGGCGGAAAATTCGTGGTGCGAATATGACTCTCTTTGCGTTCCGCTGTGCAAACATCGCATGTGTGTCCGTATCACGTATGGGAGGTTGGGATCCATGAAAATGCCAAGCAGCGTGTTTAATGTAGCGATAATAGCGTAATCGGATTTCTCGCGTCGATGTTACGACGACACCACGAATTACGAGAAGTAGCTCGCATTTTGTGACACTGAAAACCGATTGTTTGTGCCGCTTTTGTTGTGCAACGAAACGCAGACCAGTACAGAAACGATTATAATGAACTACAATTGCAACATTGTTTTTTATCATCTGCGACGCAAAAATAATGTATATTGCTGTCATTGTAATATATGAGTGCACGAAAGTGTAGCCAGCATATAACAGTTATTATCTCGTGCAAAAAAAAAACGTGAAAAAATTGAGTTTTACAATAAAAAAGATTTAAAGATTTTAATAAATATTTCAGATTGCTTTAATCACTAAATAAAAACGTTTTTTTCCATGACATATAAAAATGTCATCTTCGCAGAACTGATAGCGACGTAGCTTTCGCGGTACAGCTTGCCATTTGTCTACGCGATAACGACAATTTTATTATAGTTTTTACGATGCTGTCCTTGTGATGTGGACGTATCTAATCCACAAGTGCAAAATCCTGTCGCTTATTCCACCGCAAAACGTGAGAGAAAGACTAACTATACGTGCACTTTGTAGTTTATCTTTCTACATTATTTGGGCATCAATGTTTTAATGTTTTCAGAAATGTCCGTTTTTGTATTTTATTCAACTTATCGAATGTTTGATTGTAGAGGTATGAGATAAACAAAAATATGCCGTCATTTTACACTTAAAATATATTGCCATTTTTTAAAGGTGACAAAAAACTATATAAAAACTGCTCAACAAATAAACTTTGTGTTCAATAGAATGATCTGGATATCTAATATTCTATATCTCTTGAATTTCAGTTAAGCGAAAGTTTCCTGGAACATTCAATACGATAATAAATATGAAATGTCTTTTGACCACGCAGGAAAAGAAAATGACAATTTTATCGTGGTTTTTATGATATCTTATGTTCGATAGTCGGTAATAAAATTAAATAGAAATGTATTCCTAGTGATTATATGATACACATAAACGTATCTGCTTAATGAACATAACGAACATGGTAAACTGACAAAATGTTAAATTGCCCATAATATATGTATAGTTCCAAATTCTCTCTTGAATGCAATATGATTAAATCCGTGTAAATCGGATAGGCGATTAAAATAATTGGAATAAGTACATGATAGCTAGCTTTCCATTTCAATCATCAAGGATAATATTATATTCGCGATATATATATCTATATGTATGTACATATAAAACTTATCTGGAAAATATCCATTCCAAAACAAATCTGAAATTTCTACGTACAGAAGGAAAAAAATAATTTATAATATATGAACACACATTTTTAAAAAGTCAGCTATTGCGGAGAACTTAATTATAACTGGATCATGCTTTTTAATTTAAAAAATGAATTAAAAATATAACTTATGTTAGACTTAAAGTTGTTAGATCAAAAATATTGTTCGACCACGCAATTTCTGTTTGCGATCAGCTATGGCAGTAATGATATTTTTCTAAAAGCTTCAGTGGAAAACGAGCAAACTGACATTACAGAGCAACGCAAATATCACTCCATTATGGGTTATACAATTAACGATCGTTTTATTACAATTTTTATGGCATATTTCTTTCTATGTGGTCCAGAACACTGGCTCCCTTTTCCTCATCCCAAGTTCGTGCCTAAGCAAATTATATATGATCTGCTAATTAAGATATTCTTTATATTGGGTGATTTATTTAAAGTTACGATGCATATCTTAAAAAAAATCTTAACAATAAATATCAAATAATTTGTATAGAAAAAAGCCTAATTAAAGAATTATATAAATGCAATTATAACCTTAATATCAAAATAATATTCTTCACAATATTTTTATGAATTTAATTTCAAAAACGTTGGAAATTAAAGCAAAATGTCCTGCGCGTCCATATATTAATTTTATATTTTTCATCCAATATATATTATCTCTGTTCAAAAGAAACTGATTAGCCTGACAGAGTGGTTTTATCGAAATATAAAATTGTTAATTGATAAATCTTTAGAATTATAATTAAAAATACTGATCTCTTTAAAATTAAATGATTTTGTAATTAAATTTTAGTTTTATCTTTAATAAAAAATTTTTTAAATTTGATTTGGCTAAAACGTTCAAGTTTGTTGAAATAACCTGCATAAAAAATGCATAAATATGATATGCCAGTGAAAGCAAAGAAGGAAAATAGACGAAAGAATATGCTACATTTTTTATTTTCCAATTAAATATCCATTTAATTCCATAGAAAGTTATCCGTAAAAATAGTATCCGTAAACAAAAAAATAAAAATGATTAGATAAAATCGATTTTTTCTTAAATTTTTTACTACATACTTCGAGCATTTCTTGCTAGTCTCAAAATAAGTAATCAAATAATAACACAATCGATATCAATTTGATTCAAGAAATGTTAATAAAAGCTATTAAATCTCATATTTACCTCAGCTATATTAAAACTCTAACATATAATGATGAAAATAAATCTTTACACAAGAAAGAGAAATCAATTTTTGCTACATTATCGATTTTTATATTCAATCGATTGTTATACATCAGAACGAAAGACGAGCATTTCAAAAAAATATTTAAATATTATAAAAATACCTACAAAAACTTAGAGTGGTAGATTAATACTTAAAATAAAATATTTTAAGAAATATAAAATATGTATTCAAAGCTTTCAATAGCCGTAAAAAAAAAAACAACTCTCCGAAAAGCAAATATAATTTTAATCTTAATCTTTAATCTTAAAGAGATCCTAAAGCAAAGTTCGAACGAAGTTCGCGTCACCAAAGATCGCGTCGTGCATCGATATGTTTTTATATGCTACCACATCAATATCTCACGCAATTTATAATACACGCAGTCACACATTCGTGCCAATTTTCGTATAACAAATTCGTTATGGTAAGCGTCTAAGAACTTGACATTGTTTGTTCATGTAAACTACGTGTCTGGGAACCACTATTTCGTACAGATTGCAAAGCTTTCATATCAAGCAAATATTGTCATGACTTGACAGCTGAGACGCTATGTTATATTAAGAAATGATAAAAAATATATCAATTTTGAAATTTTTGATCATTTCATAGACTCCACTTCCCAGTCACATATTAATGCATATACTTTAATCCTGGAAAAGGATTTTCGAATCGGTGAAAGAGGAAAAAAGTATTTGTTATACAAAAATTATATGATTAATCGGTAAAACAAGAGGCTTTAAGATCCCCTTAATGATACATTTGCACATCTTCAAAAATAGAGTAGAGATATAAAGAGATATACCTACATATGACTCACATCCTTTATATATCCTTTATATATCCTTTATATAGCATGCATGTGTAAAATTATTTTTACTTTGTATAACACGGCATAGACTAAAATGGAAACGCGTTATGCAGTCCAATTATGCAGTGTATATGTTATTCCTACGCGCAAAGCTAGTTGCCGGGTTTTGGTCGCAAAGGATGTTGTTATTATTGTCGCGGCGAGAGGAAAGAGGACTCAGGTGCGTGGATAGCGAGAGAAGTAAGCTAGTTAGATGCATTAACAGTACGCGGATAACTTTCGCTTAAAGCGTGAGTATCCATTCGTTTGCACCAAAGTTTCTTCTTTCTGTAGAATTTGCTCGCTTCCGATTTCATAGCAAACGCGAGCTGGATCAACGAAGTCATTCGTCAGAGGACACAAACTGAATTCTCTGTTGAAGAGTGAAGGCTGAAAAACTTTCTAATTCTTTGTTACGCTCGTTATCTACACTTTACAATGCACAAAGAGGAAATATCATCACCAATCTGAAAGCGGCAACGGTCAATTTGATAGGTAGACTTGAGTTATGTATAAGCTTAATACATACAAATTTAAACTTTTAAATGCAGAAATAAAAATATTCTCCAGAGGTAAAAATACCACTTGAGCTATCAAACGTTTACAATTAATTTGTTTTATTAAAAAAAAAAAATGTGTTATTGAAAGGTTTCTATGAATCACATCATCTTGATAAGTATATATTATATACACTCTCAAAAATGTAAAGTGGAACTTGTAAAGTTTTTTTTGAGAATCCATATTTGCTTATTATCGATGCTTTGACAGTTTATATATTAAATTAAAGAGTTAATAATGTACAAATAAATGTACAAATAATTTATAAATAAATGTTAATAAACGTTAAGAATTAACAATTAAGTAAAGAAGAGATCTTATCAATCTGAACAGGATCTTAATGCTTAAAAAAATAATATTTCGATGTGAATTTATCCAGCTCAACTGCGCACCGAAATCATTTTTATTGTAGTTTTTAAATGCAATTTTTAAATCAAACTGGGATAGTAATGTTACAAATTAAATTTTATGCAATTAATATTATTGATACTAATAAGCATCTTAAAAAGTTGTAAATAATTGATGTAAAAATATTATTTCAGACAAATTTCAAATTTGGATCTCTCCGTGAAGGATGCCTTAACGAATTCGATCACTGTGGGTATGGTAATATTTTGTCGCAATAAATGTAAAAAAAAAAAACATTTATTTCGCATGTTCGCAAAAATACGAAATATTAAAAATTAATATTTATTAATTACATATATTATTTTAATTGCTTTTCTAAATTTTTTATAAAATAAAAGAAAATTTTAATATGTCTCTCTCGAATTTGTGTCAATATTGAAGATCGTAAACAGAGTTATTACAGCGTATTTGTATAATCTGCATGTTGAGAGACTTCATAATACGTAAGTTTATTAATAATATAAATACTACAGGCAATAATATAAGTATTACAGAAAACGATCTTATCAATTCTCATTAGTTTGATACTATCATAAAAAAACCGATCATAAAAGAGATCCAACAATCAGATTCGACATGAATGAAATTATAGATAGATAATGTGATTACTCTATATGCGTAATATAAAAGAATAAAGTAATAATAAATATATTTTTAAATAATAAATATATTTTTATATTTTTAAACTTTATTTTAGAAAATATTTTATTTTTCAAAAAGTTTAAGTTTTAAAATAAATTTAAGTCAAAAAAATATTTTATTTTAAATAAACCTATGTCTTTAAAATTATGTTTATTATATTTATTTAATTTATTAAAAATTACTGATTTTAGAGGAAATAAATAAAGGCATTGCGCGTGTTTTGTGGTGTTTTAGTTTATTAATTTGCAATCTATCAAAGATGACCTACTTTTCCCTTAGCTGTTTTGGACTATTTGATCAATATTGTATCTCATCGCGAACTCTCCAACTTAATATCCGATATGATCGAAATATTACACGATTTGTCGATCCCAATGGGTCTTGAGAAGTTGCGCTTCTCCGAAATGCCCTTTTCGAGGCAACATGCTGAGGAACAATAGCGAATTGCAGTCGCGCTTTGGCGAAGGCAATCGCCATTGTAACTACGAATCAAATGCAAAGACACTTTACGTCCCTTGTTCCGAGTAACGACGATTCAAGAAGCCCGCCGGGTTTGACGATAGAAAATAGAACCTTCTTTGAGTTCCTTTTCCTAACTCTTCAACTTTCTAGGTACTTCAAAGAATCGGTCGTCATGGAAGTTAAAGATGATAAGTATATATTTTTAGAACTCAATGGTAAAGTTTACTTTAAAAGCATGACATTTATTATGTAAACTATGGACGAGATATATAAGTCTAAAGGCTAAGCGTATAATCTTTATAATACCTAAATTATTTATATAATGATGATTTATTTTATTTTGAAATAATATTATTATTTACAAAATAACAAATTATTTATATATTGTATGGCATATAAAGATATTTTTTATTTATTAACTATAAAAATAAAATAAAATAAGTTTGATTCTGTAGAATATGTATACATTATAAATTATCAAAAACAAAATAAACATAAAATTATATTAAAAGCTGTTTTTACTGATTTAATAAAAAAGTAGTTATATAAAAAAACTATTTTTATTCTTAACAGTCATATAAAATCGATATAAGTTTAAAGTTCTCTATATTTGAACTATTTGAATGCCAAACAAATTCATCAAGAATCATATTTTTTGATGCTAAATATATCGGAAAAGTCAAATTATTTTGAGAATAAGATAGATATTCTTTATGAGTTAATAATTATTTCAAATTGTTTTATGTTTAAAAAAACAAGACAATTTATCGTCCTTTTTTTATACATTCGAAATCCTATAAATGTCAATATTTAACCGACAAATAGTAGCGGAATAGTGGATTCCATTGTTTAAACGTGATTGTGGTTTTCCCATTCCACAAATATGTATGTACATAAATAGTCATATTTATGTAACAATCATTATCCATTTACTTACCACAATATTTAAGTATCGGACATTTTCAAAATATATTTTTTTGATCGTAATATTACATCCGTAGAAATCTCAGAAATAGATTGGACTTTTATATTGATTGTCATTCCATTAAAAAATACATTTTGTACAATAACAGAATTAAATTAAACTGAACATTAAATACAAATGTAGGTATAAAAATCGTAATATCAAAAATATTAAAAACTTTAACTTTATATTGTAACTAT
>NW_012130133.1:526339-528617 GCF_000143395.1 Atta cephalotes
ATATATATATATATATATATATATATATATATATATATATATATATTTTCGAATATCTATATCAATGGTTTTTAAACTAAACGATATTGTCCCCTGCGGGTAGATGGGATAACTTTCTGAAAAAGGAAAAAAGAAAAAAGGACAGAGAATCAAGAGGATGACAGAAAATCGCTAGTATCATTGGGGAAAATTCTTCAATCTCGTTAGGCAGATTAAAGTTTAATTTTCTAATACATTTTACATTATAGTACAATTTGTTGAAGTTCAGACGAAGTTTAAACTAGAAAAAATTTTATTATAATTTAAATTATATTTTTATATTTTTATAATTTTTTAAATTTACAATTTTTATTTATACTTAATTTTATCTCTAGAGAAATGCTTTCTTAATAAATCATGCAAATTGCTACTTTAAATAATTTTTTCAATCTGCGCTTATCAATTATGGATTCTTATTTATTATGGATTGAATATATAGAATAGAAAGGGAAAAACCAAGAAAATATAATTCAAAAAAGCTTTAAGCTCGCTGACGTTTTTAAAAAAAGCAATGATTTATATCATTAAATATTTTCTAAATTTTTTCTTGATTTTTCTGTTAAATGCGCTTACGATGTGTGTTTACATAAATGCGCTTAGAGCTTACTCTTAACGACATTGCACGTATACAACATGCGTGTTTACCCAGCTACTCCGCATTTTCCATTAATGAATCTCCTCACGTGTTCCGTGTATAACTTAAAATGTTATGACTTCATAGCGAGGACTATTTCGCTAAAATGTATGCACCATTTTAAACGTGCAGCTTTAGAAGACTATGTGCCGAGAATATTTTTCCTTTAATGTCAAATGTACTGTAAAATTCGCTTGAAAAGATATAATTACATTCAAACAAGCTTATTGTATGGTACTATCAATATTTTGTCACACAATATCTTTCTTATAAAATTAAAAAATAAATTTCTAAGGATTTCATTATAAGAAAAATTGTGATAATATATTTTAAAGTTTATAACTAAATAAATCTAACTAACTAAATAATATAAATCTTGATTTACTTAACAATTGTTTAACTATGTAGCTATGTAACAGCATTGGACATATCTAGGTAAAAATATCCAGATACTGTAGTTGTATCTAGATGCATTATCTAGATCTTTATAGACAGAGATATTTTGTACCCGGGTACTCTTTTGTATTTTTTAAGTTTAGATGTGTAGATATAAAGTATTTATTTATTCATTTTATGTCACATTAGAAACTTAATTTTTAATTATTGTATATTATCGTTTTTCTCTAATTCTCAATTTTGCATAAATGCTTTTATTTGCATCACCGCCTAGGTAATTTTAGTTCTTATTATTTAATGAATGACAACTAAAGAACCTCATAGGAAGAAAGAAAACTAGTCAAGTGACGCGGTTTCCTCTAATTGGTTCCAAGCACTAAAGCTCTATACAGTCTATTACGGATGAGAAAAAGTCGCAATTTGTTACGTTAATAAGTTAGTATTGTTTTGTAGTCTCTACATTTTTAGCATTACAAATTGGAAATTAAGTTGAAACTAAGTTTTGTTAGTCTCTACATTTTTACCATTATAAGTTGGAAATTAAACTGAAACTAAGTTTTTGTTACTTTTTCATGTCTTTATTAAAGAACTTTTAAATTTTCACTTCGAATAAAGGTCAAGCAAACAGCTTTAAAGATTCAAATAAAAATCAAAAATAAAGTTATAAAATACATGATAGTCGCGGTGGCACATGTACAATTATAATTTTCATTATCTAAACTTTTTGTATGTATTACAGAAGTAGAAGTTTCATACAAAATAAACTTATTTACGCAGCTTGTTTTCCTTTTTTCGTTTTATCTTTTTTTGTTGTTAAAAATACCTAAAAAGTATCTAAATTTTTCAGATACTTTTATGCTGTACCTGTATCTACACCCAAGTATGTTTAAAAATATATCAATACTTATATATACATAAATAAATACTTTTCCCACAAAATATCTAATACCTTTCAAACTGTATCTGCAATACTATATGTAACTATATTTTAACTACATAAAAGTAAATATTTAATATATAAAAATTCTATTATTTCAGTTTAAAGTAAAAATTTCAATGTATTAGTTGAAATTCCTTAAAAAACTTTAATTTACTGCTTCTTAATGTAAGAATTTCCTTGTGTAATTTTCTTTCCGTGATCAGATAGCAATTGTCATAAAAAAATTTAATATCTACTGAAAGTAACGATTAATTAATGTTTTAAGTGTT